>NC_042981.1:9369052-9454899 GCF_901001165.1 Salmo trutta | reverse complement strand
GTGTCATGTATACAGTAGTACAGGGTGTGAGTTAGGGGGGGGTTATCATGTATACAGTAGTACAGGGTGTGAGTTTAGGGGGGGTTCATGTATACAGTAGTACAGGGTGTGAGTTTAGGGGGGGGTGTTCATGTATACAGTAGTACAGGGTGTGAGTTTAGAGGGGGTTATCATGTATACAGTAGTACGGGTGTGAGTTTGGGGGGGTTATCATGTATATAGTAGTACAGGGTGTGAGTTTAGGGGGGGTTATCATGTATACAGTAGTACAGGGTGTGAGTTTAGGGGGGTTATCATGTATATAGTAGTACAGGGTGTGAGTTTAGGGGGGGTCATCATGTATACAGTAGTACAGGGTGTGAGTTTAGAGGGGGTTATCATGTATACAGTAGTACAGGGTGTGAGTTTAGGGGGGGTTATCATGTATACAGTAGTACAGGGTTTAGGGTGGGTGTTATCATGTATACAGTAGTACAGGGTGTGAGTTTAGGGGGGGTTATCATGTATACAGTAGTACAGGGTGTGAGTTTAGGGGGGTTATCATGTATACAGTAGTACAGGGTGTGAGTTTAGGGGGGGGGGTGTTATCATGTATACAGTAGTACAGGGTGTGAGTTTAGGGGGGTTATCATGTAGTACAGTAGTACAGGGTGTGAGTTTAGGGGGGTGTTCATGTATTCAGTAGTACAGGGTGTGGGTTTAGGGGGGTGTTCATGTAGTACAGGGTGTGAGTTGGGGGGGTGTCAGTTACAGTTTTACAGGGTGTTAGTTTACAGTAGTACAGGGTGTTAGTTTAGGGGGGGTGTTCATGTAGTACAGGGTGTGAGTTTAGGGGGGGTGTTCATGTAGTACAGTAGTACAGGGTGTGAGTTTAGGGGGGTTATCATGTATACAGTAGTACAGGGTGTGAGTTTAGGGGGTGTTCATGTATACAGTAGTACAGGGTGTGAGTTTAGGGGGGGTTATCATGTAGTACAGTAGTACAGGGTGTGAGTTTAGGGGGGGTTATCATGTATACAGTAGTACAGGGTGTGAGTTTAGGGGGGGTTATCATGTATACAGTAGTACAGGGTGTGAGTTTAGGGGGGGTTATCATGTAGTACAGTAGTACAGGGTGTGAGTTTAGGGGGGGTATCATGTATACAGTAGTACAGGGTGTGAGTTTAGGGGGGGGTGTTATCATGTATACAGTAGTACAGGGTGTGAGTTTAGGGGGGGGTTATCATGTATACAGTAGTACAGGGTGTGAGTTTAGGGGGGTTATCATGTATACAGTAGTACAGGGTGTGAGTTTAGGGGGGGGTGTTCATGTATACAGTAGTACAGGGTGTGGGTTTAGAGGGGGTGTTCATGTATACAGTAGTACATGGTGTTAGTTTAGGGGGTTATCATGTATACAGTAGTACAGGGTGTGAGTTTAGGGGGGTTATCATGTATACAGTAGTACAGGGTGTGAGTTTAGGGGGGTTATCATGTATACAGTAGTACAGGGTGTGAGTTTAGGGGGGGTGTTCATGTAGTACAGTAGTACAGGGTGTGAGTTTAGGGGGGGTTATCATGTATACAGTAGTACAGGGTGTGAGTTTAGGGGGGGTTATCATGTATACAGTAGTACAGGGTGTTAGTTTAGGGGGGGTTATCATGTATACAGTAGTACAGGGTGTGAGTTTAGGGGGGTTATCATGTATACAGTAGTACAGGGTGTTAGTTTAGGGGGGGTTATCATGTATACAGTAGTACAGGGTGTGAGTTTAGGGGGGGTGTTCATGTATACAGTAGTACAGGGTGTGAGTTTGGGGGGGTTATCATGTATACAGTAGTACAGGGTGTGAGTTTAGGGGGGTGTTCATGTATACAGTAGTACAGGGTGTGAGTTTAGGGGGGGTTATCATGTAGTACAGTAGTACAGGGTGTGGGTTTAGGGGGGGGGTGTTATCATGTATACAGTAGTACAGGGTGTGAGTTTAGGGGGGGTTATCATGTATACAGTAGTACAGGGTGTGAGTTTAGGGGGGTTATCATGTATATAGTAGTACAGAGTGTGAGTTTAGGGGGGGTGTTCATGTATACAGTAGTACAGGGTGTGGGTTTAGAGGGGGTGTTCATGTATACAGTAGTACAGGGTGTGAGTTTAGGGGGGGTTATCATGTATACAGTAGTACAGGGTGTGAGTTTAGGGGGGTGTTCATGTATACAGTAGTACAGGGTGTGAGTTTAGGGGGGGTTATCATGTATACAGTAGTACAGGGTGTGAGTTTAGGGGGGGTTATCATGTAGTACAGTAGTGCAGGGTGTGAGTTTGGGGGGGGGGTTCATCATATATACAATATGTGTATTTTTGGCCCAGGCGGTAAGAACATGTGGTGTGTGTGTGTGCGTAGGGCCCTGCATGTGCGTAAGAAGATGGGGGGTGACAACATGCCTGTCCAGGTGATCGGGGACATCTTGGCGTCAGAACTGGCTCACCTCCAGCCATACATCCAGTTCTGCTCCTGTCAACTCAATGGATCGACCCTGCTACAGAGCAGGACTGGCAACCAACAGGACTTTAAAGACTTCCTCAAGGTGAGTGAAAAGACAGGGGGAGGACAGGGGAGAGTAGAGAGAGGGAGGAGAGAGGAGGAGTACGGGAGAGAGGGGGAGGGCGGGAGAGTAGAGAGAGGCGGAGGACAGGGGAGAGTAGCGAGATGGGGGGAGAGTAGAGAGATGGGGGAGGACAGGGGAGAGAGGAGGAGTACGGGAGGATGGGAGAGTAGAGAGAGGGGGAGGACAGGGGAGAGTAAAGAGAGGGGGAGGACAGGGGAGAGTAGAGAGAGGGGGAGGACAGGGGAGAGAGTAGAGAGAGGGGGAGGACAGGGGAGAGAGTAGAGAGAGGGGGAGGACAGGGAGAGAGTAGAGAGAGGGGGAGACAGGGGAGAGAGTAGAGAGAGGGGAGGACAGGGAGAGAGTAGAGAGAGGGGGAGGGCAGTGGAGAGAGGGGAGGGCAGGGGGAGAGGGGAGGACAGGGGAGAGAGGGGGAGGACAGGGGAGAGAGTAGAGAGAGGGGAGGACAGGGGAGAGAGTAGAGAGAGGGGGAGGACAGGGGAGAGAGAGAGAGAGGGGGGGGACAGGGGAGAGAGTAGGGGACAGGGGAGAGAGTAGGGGACAGGGGAGAGAGTAGGGGACAGGGGAGAGAGTAGGGGACAGGGGAGAGAGTAGAGAGAGGGGGAGGACAGGGGGGAGAGAGTAGAGAGAGGGGGAGGACAGGGGAGAGAGTAGAGAGAGGGGGAGGACAGGGGAGAGAGTAGAGAGAGGGGGAGGACAGGGGAGAGAGTAGAGAGAGGGGGAGGACAGGGGAGAGAGTAGAGAGAGGGGGAGGACAGGGGAGAGAGTAGGGAGAGGGGGAGGACAGGGGAGAGAGTAGAGAGAGGGGGAGGACAGGGGAGAGAGTAGAGAGAGGGGGAGGACAGGGGAGAGAGTAGAGAGAGGGGGAGGACAGGGGAGAGAGTAGAGAGAGGGGGAGGACAGGGGAGAGAGTAGAGAGAGGGGGGAGGACAGGGGAGAGAGTAGAGAGAGGGGAGGACAGGGGAGAGAGTAGAGAGAGGGGGAGGACAGGGGAGAGTAGAGAGAGGGGGGACAGGGGAGGAGTAGAGAGGAGGGGAGGACAGGGAGAGAGGGGGAGGACAGGGGAGAGAGAGAGAGAGGGGGAGGACAGGGGAGAGAGTAGAGAGAGGGGGAGGACAGGGGAGAGAGTAGAGAGAGGGGGAGGACAGGGGAGAGAGTAGAGAGAGGGGGAGGACAGGGGAGAGAGTAGAGAGAGGGGGAGGACAGGGGAGAGAGTAGAGAGAGGGGAGGACAGGGGAGAGAGTAGAGAGAGGGGGAGGACAGGGAGAGAGTAGAGAGAGGGGGAGGACAGGGGAGAGAGTAGAGAGAGAGGGAGGACAGGGGAGAGAGTAGAGAGAGGGGGAGGACAGGGGAGAGTGGGAGGACGGGAAGACAGAGGGGGAGGACAGGGGAGAGAGGGGGAGGACAGGAGAGAGATTGGGAGGACAGGGGAGAGAGGGGAAAGACAGGGAACAAATCTAAATTGAATGAAGAGAGGAAGAATAGGACAGGAGAACATGCAGTGAGAGAAAGAGGAGGAAAGCGATGAATGAACTTCATGTATCTTTCTGATACATACCAACCTGCTGAGTTGTGCTGATGTATACATGAAAAGTTGTACGTTCATATTGAACAGTGTGTTTCTCCTCCCTCCATCAGAAAATCGCCACAGACTACCGCTGTAAAGGCATGCCCTTATCCAGCTTCCTGCTGAAGCCCATGCAGAGGATCACACGCTACCCTCTACACATCAAGAACGTAAGAGAGAGTAAACGTGTGACTGTGTGCACATGATTACATTTACATGTCACTCAGCAGAAGCTCTTATCCAGAGTTACGTACAGTAGTGAGTCCCTCGTGTGAATCAAACCCACAACCCTGCCATGCTCTACCCACTGAGCCACGTGGGGCTATTTATCTATACTACCTGGGTGTGTATTAGTATTGTGTACAAACATGTAACCTATGTGTATTTCTTGATTCGGGAGTTTTTCCTAGACACCGTGCTTCTGCATTCTTGTGTCTGGAGTTTTTCCTAGACACCGTGCTTCTGCATTGCTTGTGTCGGGAGTTTTTCCTAGCCACCGTGCTTCTGCATTCTTGTGTCAGGAGTTTTTCCTAGCCATCGTGCTTCTACATTGTTGTGTCGGGAGTTTTTCCTAGCCACCGTGCTTCTACATTGCTTGTGTCGGGAGTTTTTCCTAGCCACCGTGCTTCTACATTGCTTGTGTCGGGAGTTTTTCCTAGCCACCGTGCTTCTACATTGCTTGTGTCGGGAGTTTTTCCTAGCCACCGTGCTTCTACATTGCTTGTGTCGGGAGTTTTTCCTAGCCATCGTGCTTCTACATTGCTTGCTCTGTGGGGTTTTAGGCTGGGTTTCTGTAATGCACTTTGACATCTGCTGATTTTAAAATGGGTCTTTTATAAAACACATTTGATTGATTTTCAGATCCTGGAGAGTACCCAGGAGGAGCATGCAGACTGCGGGCCCCTGAGAGAGGCTCTGGAGCGGGCTGAGGAGCTGTGCACTCAGGTCAACGAGGGGGTCAGGGAGAAGGAGAACTGTGACAGGCTGGACTGGATACAGTCACACGTACAGTGTGAGGGAGTCACAGAGGTAGACACTCGCATGTAGTCTCACTTGCTCACACACACACATTGTACATGTGGCTCAGTTGGTAGAGCATGGTGTTTGCAACGCCAGGGTTGTGGGTTCGATTCCCACGGGGGACCAGTACAGAAAAAAAAAGTATGAAATGTATGCATTCACTACTGTAAGTTGCTCTGCATAAGAGCGTCTGCTAAATGACTAAAATGTAAATGTAAAATGTACACATACACAGATAGTATCTCACTCACTCATTCTCTCTCACACACACACACACATACTGTACACATACACACACCGTATATACACAGATAGTATCTCACACACACACACACACACATATACATACTGTACACATACACACACCGTATATACACAGATAGTATCTCACACACACACATACATACTGTACACATACACACACCGTATATACACAGATAGTATCTCACACACACACACACACACACACACAGATACACACACATTGTACACATACACACACCGTATATACACATTATCTCTCACACACACACACACACACACGCGCCATATATACACAGATAATATCTCACACACCTGTGTCTCCCGTGCAGAACTTGGTGTTTAACTCTCTGACGAACTGCCTGGGGCCTCGTAAGCTGCTCCACAGTGGGAAGGTGTATAAGATGAAGAGCAATAAGGAGCTGTGGGCTTTCCTCTTTAACGACTTCCTGTTGCTCACCCACGCTGCCAGACAGTTCAGCTCCTCAGGACCAGACAAGCTCTTCACCAGCAAGAACAGCACACAGCTTAAGATGTACAAGCCGGTGAGAGAGACACGCACACACACACACACCACGGACATGCTGACACACACGCCACGGACATGCTGACACACACACACACCACGGACATGCTGACAGATACACCACGGACATGCTGACAGACACACCACGGACATGCTGACAGACACACCACGGACATGCTGACAGACACACACACCACGGACATGCTGACAGACACACACGCCACGGACATGCTGACAGACACACACACCACGGACATGCTGACAGACACACACACCACGGACATGCTGACAGACACACACACCACGGACATGCTGACAGACACACACACCACGGACATGCTGACACACACACACCACGGACATGCTGACACACACACCACGGACATGCTGACACACACACACACACCACGGACATGCTGACACACACACACACCATGGACATGCTGACACACACACACCATGGACATGCTGACACACACACACCACGGACATGCTGACACACACACACACCACGGACATGCTGACACACACACACACACCACGGACATGCTGACACACACACACACACCACGGACATGCTGACACACACACACACGCCACGGACATGCTGACACACACGCCACGGACATGCTGACACACACACACACACACCACGGACATGCTGACACACACACACACACCACGGACATGCTGACACACACACACACACCACGGACATGCTGACACACACGCCACGGACATGCTGACACACACACCACGGACATGCTGACACACACGCCACGGACATGCTGACACACACACACACACACCATGGACATGCTGACACACACACCATGGACATGCTGACACACACGCCACGGACATGCTGACACACACGCCACGGACATGCTGACACACACGCCACGGACATGCTGACACACACGCCACGGACATGCTGACACACACGCCACGGACATGCTGACACACACGCCACGGACATGCTGACACACGCCACGGACATGCTGACACACACACCACGGACATGCTGACAGATACACCACGGACATGCTGACAGACACACACGCCACGGACATGCTGACAGACACACGCCACGGACATGCTGACACACACACACCACGGACATGCTGACACACACACACCACGGACATGCTGACACACACACACCACGGACATGCTGACAGACACACACACCACGGACATGCTGACAGACACACACACCACGGACATGCTGACAGACACACACACCACGGACATGCTGACAGACACACACACCACGGACATGCTGACAGACACACACACCACGGACATGCTGACAGACACACACACACCACGGACATGCTGACAGACACACACACCACGGACATGCTGACAGACACACACACCACGGACATGCTGACAGACACACACACACCACGGACATGCTGACAGACACACACACCACGGACATGCTGACAGACACACACACCACGGAACATGCTGACAGACACACACACACCACGGACATGCTGACAGACACACACACACCCGGACATGCTGACAGACACACACACCCACGGACATGCTGACAGACACACACACCACGGACATGCTGACAGACACACACACACCACGGACATGCTGACAGACACACACACACCACGGACATGCTGACAGACACACACACACCACGGACATGCTGACAGACACACACACCACGGACATGCTGACAGACACACACACCACGGACATGCTGACAGACACCACACACCACGGACATGCTGACAGACACACACACCACGGACATGCTGACAGACACACACACCACGGACATGCTGACAGACACACACACCACGGACATGCTGACAGACACACACACCACGGACATGCTGACAGACACACACACCACGGACATGCTGACAGACACACACACCACGGACATGCTGACCGACACACACACACCACGGACATGCTGACCGACACACACACACCACGGACATGCTGACCGACACACACACACCACGGACATGCTGACAGACACACACACACCACGGACATGCTGACAGACACACACACACCACGGACATGCTGACAGACACACACACGCCACGGACATGCTGACAGACACACCACGGACATGCTGACAGACACGCCACGGACATGCTGACAGACACACACACACGCCACGGACATGCTGACAGACGCGTTAGTTCCAAGTGGTTCGTTTTGGCAAGATACAGAAACGACACTTCCTGTTGGAAAAGCGTCCCTCATCGGAGCCCATTTAAATGAAATGCATCCCTGTCTCCATCACAATAGTTATGACTTGTATTATGTCATAAAAAACTAAAACATTCTTTACCCCAGGATACTTCAATGGGTGACTATCATTCTTTACCCCAGGATACTTCAAAGGGTGACTATCATTCTTTACCCCAGGATACTTCAAAGGGTGACTATCATTCTTTACCCCAGGATACTTCAAAGGGTGACTATCATTCTTTACCCCAGGATACTTCAAAGGGTGACTATCATTCTTTACCCCAGGATACTTCAAAGGGTGACTATCATTCTTTACCCCAGGATACTTCAAAGGGTGACTATCATTCTTTACCCCAGGATACTTCAAAGGGTGACTATCATTCTTTACCCCAGGATACTTCAAAGGGTGACTATCATTCTTTACCCCAGGATACTTCAAAGGGTGACTATCATTCTTTACCCCAGGATACTTCAAAGGGTGACTATCATTCTTTACCCCAGGATACTTCAATGGGTGACTATCATTCTTTACCCCAGGATACTTCAATGGGTGACTATCATTCTTTACCCCAGGATACTTCAACGGGGGACTATTATTCTTTACCCCAGGATACTTCAACGGGTGACTACCCAGGAGAATAAAGAAAAAGGACCACTGTTTCTGCAGCATAGAGCTGATTATTTATTGACAGGACAAACCAACAGGCTTACCTTTCTACGTAATCGCCTTCATCAGAGCCTTGGGTAGGCAAAAAGGCACCTGGATGGCCTTTTGTTGAAGCTGAGCTGAAGCGTGTTTGGCTACAATTTCTATCTGTGTATGATGTCATGGTTATTAGAGGCTTATGAAGCGTGTGTATGATGTCATGGTTATGAGAGGCTTATGAAGCGTGTGTATGATGTCATGGTTATGAGAGGCTTATGAAGCGTGTGTATAATGTCATGGTTATGAGAGGCTTATGAAGCGTGTGTATAATGTCATGGTTATGAGAGGCTTATGAAGAGTGTGTATAATGTCATGGTTATGAGAGGCTTATGAAGCGTGTGTATAATGTCATGGTTATGAGAGGCTTATGAAGCGTGTGTATAATGTCATGGTTATGAGAGGCTTATGAAGCGTGTGTATAACGTCATGGTTATGAGAGGCTTATGAAGCGTGTGTATAACGTCATGGTTATGAGAGGCTTATGAAGCGTGTGTATAACATCATGGTTATGAGAGGCTTATGAAGCGTGTGTATAACATCATGGTTATGAGAGGCTTATGAAGCGTGTGTATAACATCATGGTTATGAGAGGCTTATGAAGCGTGTGTATAACATCATGGTTATGAGAGGCTTATGAAGAGTGTGTATGACGTCATGGTTATTAGAGGCTTATGAAGCGTGTGTATAACGTCATGGTTATGAGAGGCTTATGAAGCGTGTGTATAACATCATGGTTATGAGAGGCTTATGAAGCGTGTGTATAACATCATGGTTATGAGAGGCTTATGAAGCGTGTGTATAACATCATGGTTATGAGAGGCTTATGAAGCGTGTGTATAACATCATGGTTATGAGAGGCTTATGAAGCGTGTGTATAACGTCATGGTTATGAGAGGCTTATGAAGAGTGTGTATGACGTCATGGTTATTAGAGGCTTATGAAGCGTGTGTATAACGTCATGGTTATGAGAGGCTTATGAAGCGTGTGTATAACATCATGGTTATGAGAGGCTTATGAAGCGTGTGTATAACATCATGGTTATGAGAGGCTTATGAAGCGTGTGTATAACATCATGGTTATGAGAGGCTTATGAAGCGTGTGTATAACATCATGGTTATGAGAGGCTTATGAAGCGTGTGTATAACATCATGGTTATGAGAGGCTTATGAAGCGTGTGTATAACATCATGGTTATGAGAGGCTTATGAAGAGTGTGTATGACGTCATGGTTATTAGAGGCTTATGAAGCGTGTGTATAACGTCATGGTTATGAGAGGCTTATGAAGCGTGTGTATAACATCATGGTTATGAGAGGCTTATGAAGCGTGTGTATAACATCATGGTTATGAGAGGCTTATGAAGCGTGTGTATAACATCATGGTTATGAGAGGCTTATGAAGTGTATTGTGTCCTCCTGTAGCCGGTGTTCCTCAACGAGATTCTAGTGAAGCTGCCTGACTCCTCCAGTGAAGAGCCCTTCTTCCACATCTCCAACATAGACAGAGTCTACAGCCTCAAAACAGAGAACATCAACGAGAGGTGTGTACACACACACACACACACACACACACACACACACACACACATCTCACACAAACTTACTGACACACACACACACTCACAAACACAAATGCAGTTACACATGCCACACACACTTCTATGCAGGCAGTCACACATTCCGTTGTCCTTACTCATGGTGTGCTGTCTGTTCTGCAGGACGGCCTGGGTCCAGAAGATCAAGGCTGCGTGTGAGGACATCTTCCAGATGGACAAGAAGAAGAGAGCAAAGGCCTACCAAGGTTGGCCTCCACACACACACACACACACACACACACACACACACACACACACACACACACACACAGTAAAATCAGTAGTCCTAGTAATATTCTGACTCCTCCCCTGTGTATTCTGACTCCTCCCCTGTGTATTCTGACTCCTCCCCTGTGTATTCTGACTCCTCCCCTGTGTATTCTGACTCCTCCCCTTGTGTATTATGACTCCTCCCCTTGTGTATCATGACTCCTCCCCCCGGTGTATTATGACTCCTCCCCCCTGTGTATTATGACTCCTCCCCCCTGTGTAGTCTGACTCCTCCTCCTCTGTATTCTGACTCCTCCTCCTCTGTATTCTGACTCCTCCTCCTCTGTATTCTGACTCCTCCTCCTCTGTATTCTGACTCCTCCTCCTCTGTAGTCTGACTCCTCCTCCTCTGTATTCTGACCCCTCCTCCTGTTTTTCTCACCCCTCCTCCTGTGTAGTCTGACTCCTCCTCCTCTGTATTCTGACTCCTCCTCTGTATTCTGATCCTGTTTTTCTCACCCCTCCTCCTGTGTAGTCTGACTCCTCCTCCTCTGTAGTCTGACTCCGCCTCTGTAGTCTGACTCCTCCTCCTCTGTATTCTGACCCCTCCTCCTGTTTTTCTCACCCCTCCTCTGTATTCTGACTCCTCTGTATTCTGACTCCTCCTCCTCTGTATTCTGATCCTGTTTTTCTCACCCCTCCTCCTGTGTAGTCTGACTCCTCCTCCTCTGTATTCTGACTCCTCCTCTGTATTCTGACTCCTCCTCCTCTGTTTTCTGATCCTGTTTTTCTCACCCCTCCTCCTGTGTATTCTGTATATCTACAGCTCGTTCTCTGAAGGCCAGTGGAATCGGCCGTCTGTTAGTCACCATCCTGGAGGCCACTGAACTGAAGTCCTGCAAACCCAACGGTGAGGCTTGTACACATCATGCAGTACATGGTTTACCCACACAGCACACATGAACTAGTACCATCTAACCACACCATGAATGTTTCCGTTGTAACACTGTAACTCTTGTACAGACTGTTCATCTTTTGAGCACTGGTATGTAATAAAACCCTTCTCCTTTCACCTCCTCCTCCTTGTCCTCCCCCTAATGCTCCCCCTCCTTCAACCCTCCTCCTCTTCACCTCCTTCTTCCGTCTCCTCCTTATCCTCCCCTAATGCTCCCCCTCATCCTACCCTCCCAACCCTCCTCCTCTTCTCCTCCTCTCCTCTCTCCTTCTCCCCACTAGGTAAGAGTAACCCTTACTGTGAGGTGACCATGGGAGCTCAGAACTACACCTCCAAGACTCTGAGTGACACAGTCAACCCCAAGTGGAACTTTAACTGTCAGTTCAACATCAGAGACCTGTACCAGGAAGTGCTCTGTATCACCATCTTCCAGAGGGACCAGTTCTCCCCTGACGGTCAGCACACACTCACACACACGGCCTTGTACAGCTAACCATTTCAGTCCCATTCAAAATCCTATTTTCCCTAACCCCTAACCCATACTCTTACCCTAACCTAAAAACATAACCTTAAACCTAACCCAAGCTCCTAGCCCTTAACGTGATTCTAACCCCAACACTAATTCTAACCATAAACCCCTAGAAATAGCATTTCACCTCCTGGGGACTAACAAAATGTCCCCAGTTGGTCAAATGTTTGTTTGTTTACTATTATTGTGTGAACTTCTGGCCCCTACAAGAATAGTTAAACACATCCACACACACACACACACACACACACACACACACACACACACACACACAGGAATCATGACACTACATTGACAACTGACAGATCTTACAATGCCTGGATAGGTGTTTAACATATCAGCTAACCACATCATATGATATAGCAATCTGATGCCTGACTGTGCAGTCCATGGCGTGGGATGTAACCATTGGTTGATGCAATTCAAGTGCAGTGTCTGCAATCTAGTAGGCCTGGAACATAACCTCTATCTATGGGTAATGTGTCAGACAGCTAACTAGTCTCTCAGACAGCTAACTAGTCTCTCCTCTCGGCCATTACCCAGAATTCCTGGGTCGTACGGAGGTTCCCGTGGCAACCATAAAGGAGGAGTTGGAGAACAAGGGGCTGGTGACAAACCGCTTGCTGCTCCACGAGGTCCCCACTGGAGAGGTGTGGGTCCGCCTCGACCTGCAGCTCTTCCAAAACAGTGCATCCAAATAAGGACATCCTGGCCAACACTGGACGCCCAAATAAGGACATCTTGACCTGCAGCCACATGGGGAGGGGAGGGTCTTGTTATAAATTGTATCTAACAGCTGGTCTAGGGTCAGATACTTATTAATCCTGCTAATGGTTAAGGTTGGGGATCTGGGGTTGGACCAGGGCTAACGTTTGCCTGTAGCTGCAATGGGAAACACTGATGAGGTGATGGGAACCCTCAGACCGTCCTTAGCAATGATCTGAGGACAGTTTAGTCTTTTAGGACAACTGGTGGTGAGCAGGGTTGGGTTAGTGTAAAGCTGATCCTAGATCTGTGTTTAGGAGCAGCTTCTAACAGTAGTGGTTCTACTTGTACCAGCACTAACACTGATGGCCTGCCTATGCTCTCCTCTGCTTCAGACTGGCTCTCATTCTGACAAGTTTTTCTTTTGTGAACTCAACCCAAGCCAATGTTGGATGAAACTATTTATTTAGTGAAGGATCGTCTTAACTCTATATTTGTTCAAACTAAGTTGTTGTTTGGGAAGGTAAATACCAGGTCAAATGGGGAGAGAGGTTAGGAAAGTGTGGTGTTTCCTGCCATGATGGGTCTCACGTCCAGTTCTAAACTATCTCAGGACTTGTTTTCCCTGCTAGGTGTTTCTATTACTGCATCATAACCAGCTGCTTTTCTTTTATCTCAATCTGTTTTCTCTTTTAACTGCAGGAACATCTGCAGAGGATCTTTAGGATACTGTGGTGGCACAGATCTCCTGATTTAACGGTAGTTTTCAAACCAACTCTCTTTCTTTGCAGTATAAATGTTCTGTCGACCTTAAGGAGATCTTGTTCTTTAGTTGTGGTGTAGTTGCCTCAGAAATACTGTAAAAGGAAAAAGCGTCTTTAGTTGATTCCACTCCTGGGCCCATATTCATAAAGAGGTTCAGGGTAGGAGTGCAGGAACATGTGCGATCCGTTTCGCTTTTTAGATCATAGTGAATAAGATGATATGGACAGAGGGGACCTGATCCTAGATCAGCACTAGCCTGGTCCCAGATCTGTTAGTGTTTTTGCCTACTCTGATGTCATTGTCATTGTCAAGTCAGACTTCATGTTCTGCATGGCGATTCCATAAGGAGTTGGCCAGAGAGCAGTAACAGACTGGCACCCAGGCTAGATCCGCACTGCTACTCTGACACTCAGTGAATATGGACACAGAAGCCTCCAGTGGCTCTATAGCCACTAGCTCCACCCAGGGGTGTGGTCACAGAAGCCTCCAGTGGCTCTATAGCCACTAGCTCCACCCAGGGGTGTGGTCACAGAACCCTCCAGTGGCTCTATAGCCACTAGCTCCACCCAGGGGTGTGGTCACAGAAGCCTCCAGTGGCTCTGTAACCACTAGCTCCACCCAGGGGTGTGGTCACAGAAGCCTCCAGTGGCTCTGTAACCACTAGCTCCACCCAGGGGTGTGGTCACAGAAGCCTCCAGTGGCTCTGTAACCACTAGCTCCACCCAGGGGTGTGTGACTATAACTATGCAGAGGTTTTAATCAGCCTTTCATCGTGGTGTTGTAACCAGTGTCTGAATAGTCTCTTAGTAGCCTTTCATATTTTACCACATGAACAAAGAAAGGATCGTGACAATAGTCTTTGAAGGATAAGAGTCCATTGAACTAATATATGTCAAACATTTATTTTTAATAATAATCATAAAAAATGTGTAAGACAGGAATGGACATGATTTAGCTGGACGGCTACATTATGATGATCTACCAGAGATGTTCTTCTTAAATCATTGTTTTAATTTAAGCTGCACAAGTCTTCTATTGGGCTGTTATTCATTGAAGTTGAACTGTAAGTCCTGTGGTGTCGATAACTCGATGTACTGATTTACTGTGCTGACAAGAGTGCATCCTACATTACTGGCTGATATGCAGTGTGTTCACAATGGGCACAGCACTCACTGATTCTGGGTTCTATCAGGGTAATAAAAGGGGTTTAAAACAAACTGGCTAAGCGTGTTGCGTTTTCTTTTGTTGCATAGCAGTAGTAATACTAGTAGGTTAGTTTAGTGGTTTGAGTCATGACATGTTGAGGCATGTTTTTAGTCTACATTTGGGGCAATATTTCCAAAGAACCACAATGCATTAATCATCAGTATCAGCTTTGCCTCTGATGCACAGGTAGGTCCTACATCAGAACAGGAAGTCTGTGCCTCTGATGCACAGGTAGGTCCTACACCAGAACAGGAAGTCTATGCCTCTGATGCACAGGTAGGTCCTACACCAGAACAGGAAGTCTATGCCTCTGATGCACAGGTAGGCCTACACCAGAACAGGAAGTCTGGGGGGTGTTCACTTGTAGTAGGTCTAGCCTACTGTTGGGAAAATACACTTTTTTCCACACAAACTTGTTTGATGAGCTTTTGAGGGCTTGAGAGAAACTGTTAATCCCTGGTGTTGATTTGGTTATGAGAAATGTAAAGTATTAATCCTTGTGTATTAGTAGGATGAGCTGTTTGAGAGCGGCAACATAAACCTGTTTTGGTGTTTTTCTCTGCCTCCTATGACGTGCCAAATGCCAAATCATAAGAAACAATGTGTTGTTACACAATATAAAATAATAAAAAACATTGACAGATTATGAGAAAACATTGCATAAAGGATGCAATACCCTCCCGAAAAGACCAAAATCCTAACCATACACTGCTGCCATAGTGTACAATACGATCATACTTAAACTGATGAACTCCATAAAGAAAACAGCCCATCAATTCAATGAATTAAAATGTATGTTTATACAATCCCTTTCATGCTTAAAAAAATCCCATCACATTGCTCTGTTTACATTAGTTCAACACCGTTACTGTGATTTCTTACATTGTTTTAAGTGGCGCAAAGGGACTGCAACAGGGAGAGCGATGGGAAGACCCGATTCTAAATCCTTTCAGAATTTACCTTTTATGTAAAACAAGGTTTCTAACATTACACTGGACAGTTTCACCGACGCTGCGTGTAATGTTACTCCACAGTCCCCTGATTTAACGTGCAAAGCGTTGCCCGACAGAGCCTCAATGGAAGAGAGGGGCTAAAGGAAGTGGGGGTGGGTCTTTTGATGCCGTGCATCATCCATTATTCAGGTGTGGTGACTCCTCTGTGTCCCTGCTCCAGACCACACGCACATGCAGACAGAAACACACACAGACTCGCATCAGTTCTCCGGCTACAAAAACAACAGCTGTCTGATTAGCACCACAAGTATAGAAAGTTCTACCTTCACATTATGCTGCGGCTCTTGAATAATGATTCCCTCCAAGGACAAGTGTTTATGTGCTACTTTACTTAATATCTGTTGTTCCTGGAACATTTGGAAGTGTCTCGCTTTGAACTCTTCTGTAAAAGGAGCGCTGGGTACATTTTCAAATGAGTACAGTGCCTTCGGGAAAGTATTCAGACCCCTTGACTTGTTCCACATTTTTGTTAGGTTAAAGCCTTATTCTAAAATTGATTCAATTGTTTTTTTCACCTCATCAAATCTACACACAATACCCCATAATGACAAAGCAAAAACTGTTTTTTGAAATTTTTGCTAAATAAAATAAAAAATGGATATTACATTTACATAAGTATTCAGACCCTTTACTCAGTACTTTGAAGCACATTTGGCAACGATTACAGCCTCGAGTCTTCTTGGGTATGACGCTACAACCTTTGCACACCTGTATTTGGGGAGTTTCTCCCATTCTTCACTGCAAATCCTCTCAAGCTCTGTCAGGTTAGATGGGGAGTGTCGCTGCACAGCTATTTTCACGTCTCTCCAGAGATGTTCGATCGGGTTCAAGTCTGGGCTCTGGCTGGGCCACTCCAGGACATTCAGAGACTTGTCCCGAAGCCACTCCTTCTTTGTCCTGGCTGTGTGCTTAGGGTCGTTGTCTTTTTGGAGAACCTTCACCCCAGTCTGAGGTCCTGAGCACTCTGAAGCAGGTTTTCATCAAGGATCTCTCTGTACTTTGCTCCATTCATCTTTGCCTTGATCCTGACTCTCCCATTTCCTTCAGACGTGGCGTTTGGCATTCAGGCCAAAGAGTTCAATCTTGGTTTTATCAGACCAGAGAATCTTGTTTCTCATGGTCTGAGAGTCTTTATGTGCCTTTTGGCAAACTCCAAGCGAGCTGTCATGTGCCTTTTAGTGAGGAATGGTTTCTGTCTGGCCACTCTACCATAAAGGCCTGATTGGTGGAGTGCTGCAGAGATGATTGTTTTTCTGGAAGGATGTCCCATCTCCACAGAGGCACTCTGGAGTTCTGTCAGAGTGACCATTGGGTTCTTGATCACCTCCCTGACCAAGGCCCTTCTCCCCCGATTGGCCGGGCAGCCAGCTCTAGGAAGAGTATCGGTGATTCCAAACTTCTTCCATTGAACAATGATGGAGGCCACTGTGTTCTTGGTGACCTTCAATACTGCAGAAATGTTTTGGTACCCTTCCCCAGATATGTGCCTCGACACAATCCTGTCTCGGAGCTCTACGGACAATTCCTTCGACCTCATGGCTTGGTTTTTGCTCTGACATGCACTGTCAACTGTGGGACCTTATATAGACAGGTGTGTGTGCCTTTCCAAATCATGTCCAATCAATTGAATTTACCACTGGTGGACTCCAATCAAGTTGTAGAAACATCTCAAGGCTGATCAATGGAAACAGGATGCACCTGAGCTCAATTTCTAGTCTCATAGTAATGGGTCTGAATATTTATGTAAATTAGGCAAACAATTCTACAAACCTGTTTTTGCTTTGTCATTATGGGTTATTGTGTGTAGACTGCTGAGGATTTGTTTAACTTAATACATTTTAGAATAAGGCTGTAAAGTATTTTGAAAAAGTCATGGGGTCTGAATACTTTCTGAAGGCACCGTATGTGCAAGTCATACATTAAGGTTAGTCTTCTTTCTCTCTCACACGATTTCTTCTCAAGATTCCTCATTCTTATTTAAAAACCAAAGAGATGAATAAGTAGAACTCTGTTACAGAGAAATGATGGCTACTAGCGCTTCTGGAATCAATAACTTTATCAGTACATTGTGTTGTTCGATTTAGTTGATAACATTTTGGAACAACTTTTACAATACAGTGTGATGTCTTGCAGATGTTTATAGAGTGAAGGGGAGTTCCTCAAGATCTTTATGTATTTGTCAACTGATTTCAACTTCTGGACACCTAATAATTTATTCAAGCATAAAAAACATGATCTGTCTCCTACACATAACATGAGATTGTCCTCTACAATAAAAAAATTCTGTACAGGACCGTTTGGTGTCTTCCTTTAGAACATTTGGGAAAAATAACCCCCAATATTTCCAGCACAATGGCTGTGTCATGGTCATTCTGGTACAAAATGGCAGCCATGCCAGAGAATTTAATGTTCATATCTCTACCATAAGCCACCTTCAATGTCGTTTTAGAGAATTTGGCAGTACGTTCAACCGGCGTCACAACCGTAGACCACGTGTTACCACGCCAGCCCAGGACATCCACATGCGGCTTCATCACCTGCAGGATCTTCTGAGACCATCCACCCGGACAGCTGATGAAACTGAGGTATATTTCTGTCTGTAATAAAGCCCTTTTTTTGGGTGAAAACTCATTCTGATTGGCTCCCTAGTGGGTGGGCCTATGCCAACCCATGGCTGCACCCCTGCCCAGTCATGTGAAATCCATAGATTAGGGTCCAATTAAAATTATTTCAATGGACTGATTTCCTACTATGAACTGTAACTCAGTGAAATTGTTACATGTTATGTTTATATTATTTCAGTATAGTTCTTTATGGATCATGTCCAGTGGGCTACGTCATTGGTTTCGTTCCAAAACCTTTTCCAACTGTGACCCGTCTTAAGCTTTTGGACCCAAACCGCATCCTTTAGTGAGCACTTGCGTGTCCAGTTTGTCTCTCGGATCACGTGTTGTTGAGACGTCAACACATGGTTTTGAGAGACGGTGATGATAGTAGCCTACATATTTTCACAGTGTATTCTGTGTTCTGTTTTAATGATGATAAATCTCTGTATGATGTGCAGTATATTTGTGGACATCCAGTGTGAATATATATGTCATTTAGCTGATGCTTTTATCCAAAACATATATTTTAGATATGGGTGGTCCCGGGAATCAAACCCAATATCCTGACATTCCAATCGCCGTGCCAACTGAGCTAAAGAGGACTACCACAAAGATGACTAATAATCATCTCGTTTCATTCTCCTTCCTCCTTCCTCCTGTCTTTGTTTCTTTGTTAGTACTTTTATTCGATTATTTTATGATGTGAAGCACTTTGTTGCTTGTACTGAAAATAAATAAAGTTATTATTATGAGTATTGTAATAGTCAGTCATCTGTCGACAGTGGTCTCAGCCAGCCTGTTGTTCATGATGCCCAGTGCCCCCACTCCTCCAGAAAATCCATTTAGTCTGTTTTGGTTGGAGACGGACGGCCGAGGGATCCCATTAGTTGCTGCCTCCGACAGCTGCTTCTGCATCAGTGCCAGGTTCACCTGCAGAGGAGAGAAGAGGTTCACGTGATACTTTAATAACTATAATGAACAAAACAGTTTAAAAGATTTTACTGTGTTACGGTACTTATAAGGACATCAGTCAATTGAAATAAATTCATTAGTCCCTAATCAAATGTTATTGGTCACATACACATGGTTAGCAGATGTTAATGCAAGTGTAGCGAAATGCTTGTATGGATTTCACATGACTGGGAATACAGATATGCATCTGTTGGTCACAGATACCTTAAAAAAAAGTTGGAGTGTGGATCAGAAAACCAGTCAGTATCTGGTGTGACCACCATTTACCTCACGCAGCGCGATACATCTCCTTAATGTAGAGTTGATCAGACTGTTGATTGTGGCCTGTGGAATGTTGCCCCACTCCTCTTCAATGGCTGTGAAAGTTGCTGGATATTGGCGGGAACTGGAACACGCTGTTATACACGTCGATCCAGAGCATCCCAAACATGCTCAATGGTTGACATGTCTGGTGAGTATGCAGGCCATGGAAGAACTAGGACATTTTCAGCTTCCACTAATTGTGTACAGATCCTTACGACATGGGGCTGTGCATAATCATGCTGAAACATGAGATCATGGCGGCGGATGAAAGGCACGACATTGGGGCCTCAGGATCTCATCACGGTATCTCTGTGCATTCAAATTGCCATCGATAAAATGCAATTGTGTTTGTTGTCCGTAGCTTATGACTGCACATACCATAACCCCACCGCCACCATGGGGCACTCTGTTCACAACGTTGATATCAGCAAACCGCTCGCCCACACAAAGCCAAACACGTGGTCTGGGTTGTGAGGCTTGTAGGACGTACTGCCATATTCTTTCAAATGGAGTTGGAGGCAGTTTATGGTAAAGAAATTACAAATGAAATTATCTGGCAACAGCTCTGGTGGACATTCCTGCAGTCAGCATGCCAATTGTACGCTCCCTCAAAACTTGAGACATCTGTGGCATTGTGTTGTGTGACAAAACTGCACATTTTAGAGTGGCCTTTTATTGTCCCCAGCACAAGGTGAACCTGTGTAATGATCATGCTGTATAATCAGCTTTTTGATATGCCACACCTGTCAGGTGGATGGATTATCTTGGCAAAGGACAAATGCTCACTAACAGGGATGTAAACATATTTGTTCACAAAATGTTAGAGAAATAAGCTTTTTGTGCGTATGGAAATATTTCTGTGATATTTTATTTCAGCTCATGAAACATGGGACCAATACTTTACATATTGCTTTTATATTTTTGTTCAATGTAGATAAAAGATAAGACCAAATCTGTTAACTCAGAGCTAAAATCTCATGTTATTTGATCAGATTGTGAATTACGGTACCATGTCTGTTTACGTAGTCTGTCCACTCTAGATAATAAAGGCTCATAGATGTTTAGAAACAAGATCTACAACATACCTGCTTTAAAGGTAGACTCAGCGAGATGAAGTTGCAGCACTGCAGATATTGATATGAGCTCGATTTGAGACTGCTCTCACAGTCACACACAGCAGTCTATCATGAGCACGGGTGCTCTTCTGGCTGCTACAACACAATATCTACGGGACCAAAACACCTGAGAAGTTTAGCCTCGCGCTTCAACACTATTAGTTGTTGCGGATATTTACCCAATATTGTGTTTACTTTGTACATGAAACGTCATCTCGCTGAGTGTACCTTTAAGCGTTACAAAACTTTTCTGTCTCTTTGGACAGTTAAATCAGCTTCCTGTCTCTTTGGACAGTTAAATCAGCTTCCTGTCTCTTTGGACAGTTAAATCAGCTTCCTGTCTCTTTGGACAGTTAAATCAGCTTCCTGTCTCTTTGGACAGTTAAATCAGCTTACAGTTAGCATCTCCAAACTGCTTGCTTACCAAAAGGATATACAAAAACATAGACAATAGATTACCCATTCCATATGTTGCACGACAACAACACTAACCAACATGAATCGGGTGCAGTCTGAAACTTTGATTTAAATTCGTCCGTTTCAATTCATGGCCACACCAGGTGCTACTAGATACTGTAAATACAGTGAATAAACCCCCTCCATTTATAAACAAGAACAGGGGCTTTTGACTAGAAATGAAACTAACAGTGAACCTTAACCATGCTTTTTACCCGGGACATTCACCTTATTGGTCGCCAGTAAGTCCCTCATGGAGATCATCTCCCCAGACATCCGCCGGCCTCCATCCGTCTCGCTCTCGTTCACCGCGTCCGTTTCTATGGAGACAGTCCGCCGCGCCCGGGGGTGTCCGTGTCCAGTGCTGATGGGCATCACAGCGTTCCGGCGCGGCCGGAGTCTCTTCCCGATCCCGGCGGAGCAGTAGCGGCAGCAGCCTCGGCAGCAGAGAATGCCCAGCTTTCTCAGCAGCCAGTTAAGAGTCTGCATTTTGGGGAAATGAAACTTTGAAATTCAGAGACATGAATTAATAATAGTGGTGAAACACCCACATACCTAGAGAAAGAAGACGGTTTGTGTGTAATACAGGAGGCTGCTGAGCCCAGCCTCCCCAATTAAGGTGCCACCAACTCGTGTGTGTGTGTGTGTGTGTGTGTGTGAGAGAGAGAGGAAGGAGAGCGAGAGAGAGAGAGAGCCAGTAGACCGAGGAAAGGACAGAGAATGGACAATTAGAGCTCGCCATCTTGCACTGAATGTGTGTGTGTGCATAAAACAAATATAGCTAAATAAAAACATCACCTGCTTGATGACGATAGATATGACGTTGAACAGCGAGTAGATACAGCAGACACCCATCAATATAAACAGGAAGTTCCCCAGTCTGTAGGCTGTCTGGTTCCCATCGTATGCAACCCTCTGGCTGCTCACCATGTCCCCGAACCCGATGGTGCTAAATGCCACAAAACAGAAGTACAGCGAGTCCAGATATCCCCAGCCCTCTGCCGCCGAATACATGGCCGAGGCACAGCAGGAGATCACCACAGCAGCCACACAGAGAATTAGCATCACATAGTACACTGAAGGCTTCCATCCAGCCAGAATGTCCCTGTCTCTATCTCTGGGTCCTGGCAGTGACGCCTCCCTGCGGTTATCGTGGGGCACGACGCCCTGGCGCTGATGCTGCAGCTCGTGGCACGACTTGAGGACGAAGGCGAGCACCGTGATGATACGCTCCAGGAAGAGGTTGAAGAAGAGGATGGTAGAGGCGCAGCCGATCAGGCCGTAGAAGATGAGGAAGACTTTGCCACTGACCGTGGCTGGGGTGGTCATGCCAAATCCTGACCGGAGAGGGGGACAGAGGGAGGGGAGGCGGGGGAGAGAGAGAGAGGGGAGGGGGACAGAGGGAGGGGAGGCGGGGGAGAGAGAGAGGGGAGGGGGATAGAGGGAGGGGAGAAGGGGGACAGAGGGAGGGGAGGCGGGGGAGAGAGGGAGGGGAGGGGGACAGAGGGAGGGGAGGCAGGGGAGAGAGGGAGAGGGGAGGGACGAAAGAGAAAGGGGGACAGAGGGAGGGGAGGCGGGGGACAGAGGGAGGGGAGGGGAGGCGGGGGACAGAGGGAGAGGGGAGGGGGGCAGAGGGAGAGGGGAGGGGGACAGAGGGAGAGGGGAGGGGGACAGAGGGAGGGGAGGTGGGGGAGAGAGAGAGAGAGGGGAGGGACGAGAGAGAAAGAGACACATATTTCCCTCAGATTACAGGCCCACAATGAATTCGAAAACAAATCCAATTTTGATAACTGCAATATCTACTGGGTGAAATACCACAGTGTGCCATTACAGCAGCAAGATTTGTGACCTGTTGCCACAAGAAAAGGGCAACCAATGAAGAAAAAACACCATTGTAAATACAACCTATATTTATGTTTATTTATTTTCCCTTTTGTACTTTAACTATTTGTACATCGTTACAACACTGTATATAGACATAATATGACATTTGAAATGCCTTTATTCTTTTGGAAATTTTGTGAGTGTAGTGTTTACTGTTCATTTTTTATTGTTAATTTCACTTTTGTTTATGATCTGTTTCACTTGCTTTGGAAAAATAAACATATGTTTCCCATGCCAATAAAGCCCCTTAAATTGAAATTGAATTGAAAGAGAAATGATGAGAATATAATGACCTAACATTACCTAACCCCCTCTCCCTGTCTGTCTAACATTACCTAACCCCCTCTCCCTGTCTGTCTAACATTACCTAACCCCCTCTCCCTGTCTGTCTAACATTACCTAACCCCCTCTCCCTGTCTGTCTAACATTACCTAACCCCCTCTCCCTGTCTGTCTAACATTACCTAACCCCCTCTCCCTGTCTGTCTAACATTACCTAACCCCCTCTCCCTGTCTGTCTAACATTACCTAACTCCCTCTCCCTGTCTGTCTAACATTACCTGACCCCCTCTCCCTGTCTGTCTAACATTACCTAACCCCCTCTCCCTGTCTGCCTAACATTACCTAACCCCCTCTCCCTGTCTGTCTAACATTACCTAACCCCCTCTCCCTGTCTGTCTAACATTACCTAACCCCCTCTCCCTGTCTGTCTAACATTACCTAACCCCCTCTCCCTGTCTGCCTAACATTACCTAACCCCCTCTCCCTGTCTGTCTAACATTACCTGACCCCCTCTCCCTGTCTGTCTAACATTACCTGACCCCCTCTCCCTGTCTGTCTAACATTACCTAACCCCCTCTCCCTGTCTGTCTAACATTACCTAACCCCCTCTCCCTGTCTGTCTAACATTACCTAACCCCCTCTCCCTGTCTGTCTAACATTACCTAACCCCCTCTCCCTGTCTGTCTAACATTACCTAACCCCTCTCCCTGTCTGTCTAACATTACCTAACCCCCTCTCCCTGTCTGTCTAACATTACCTGACCCCCTCTCCCTGTCTGTCTAACATTACCTAACCCCCTCTCCCTGTCTGTCCTAACATTACCTAACCCCCTCTCCCTGTCTGTCTAACATTACCTAACCCCCTCTCCCTGTCTGTCTAACATTACCTAACCCCCTCTCCCTGTCTGTCTAACATTACCTAACCCCCTCTCCCTGTCTGTCTAACATTACCTAACCCCCTCTCCCTGTCTGTCTAACATTACCTAACCCCCTCTCCCTGTCTGTCTAACATTACCTAACCCCCTCTCCCTGTCTGTCTAACATTACCTAACCCCCTCTCCCTGTCTGTCTAACATTACCTAACCCCCTCTCCCTGTCTGTCTAACATTACCTAACCCCCTCTCCCTGTCTGTCTAACATTACCTAACCCCCTCTCCCTGTCTGTCTAACATTACCTAACCCCCTCTCCCTGTCTGTCTAACATTACCTAACCCCCTCTCCCTGTCTGTCTAACATTACCTAACCCCCTCTCCCTGTCTGTTCTGTCTAACATTACCTACCACCCCCTCTCCCTGTCTGTCTAACATTACCCTAACCCCCTCTCCCTGTCTGTCTAACATTACCTAACCCCCTCTCCCTGTCTGTCTAACATTACCTAACCCCCTCTCCTGTCTGTCTAACATTACCTAACCCCCTCTCCCTGTCTGTCTAACATTACCTAACCCCTCTCCCTGTCTGTCTAACATTACCTAACCCCCTCTCCCTGTCTGTCTAACATTACCTAACCCCCTCTCCCTGTCTGTCTAACATTACCTAACCCCCTCTCCCTGTCTGTCTAACATTACCTAACCCCCTCTCCCTGTCTGTCTAACATTACCTAACCCCCTCTCCCTGTCTGTCTAACATTACCTAACCCCCTCTCCCTGTCTGTCTAACATTACCTAACCCCCTCTCCCTGCCCTGTCTGTCTAACATTACCTAACCCCCTCTCCCTGTCTGTCTAACATTACCTAACCCCCTCTCCCTGTCTGTCTAACATTACCTAACCCCCTCTCCCTGTCTGTCTAACATTACCTAACCCCCTCTCCCTGTCTGTCTAACATTACCTAACCCCCTCTCCCTGTCTGTCTAACATTACCTAACCCCCTCTCCCTGTCTGTCTAACATTACCTAACCCCCTCTCCCTGTCTGTCTAACATTACCTAACCCCCTCTCCCTGTCTGTCTAACATTACCTAACCCCCTCTCCCTGTCTGTCTAACATTACCTAACCCCCTCTCCCTGTCTGTCTAACATTACCTAACCCCCTCTCCCTGTCTGTCTAACATTACCTAACCCCCTCTCCCTGTCTGTCTAACATTACCTAACCCCCTCTCCCTGTCTGTCTAACATTACCTAACCCCCTCTCCCTGTCTGTCTAACATTACCTAACCCCCTCTCCCTGTCTGTCTAACATTACCTAACCCCCTCTCCCTGTCTGCCTGTTCCTAAAAAGCCCACTCATGCATCCCTCGTTCACTTCCAAGGTAAAGGAGAATAAAGTAAACCAGGTTGCCATAGGTGACGATCTCTCTTATTCTAAGCATCTGTCTCTTCCTCTATCTCATTCCTCGCTCCTCTTCTCCTTACCCTAGAGTGAAATGATCATTTAGTGACCGGGGGTTTTCATTACCATTCTCACAGATGTGCTCCTCAGAGATGAAAGACAAGTCTCTTAAACAACCTCTCCTTCAAAAAGAAAGACCCAGGGCTTCAACTGCACATGCTTGAGACTAGGCTACTGGAGGGAAGGGAAAATAGATGCTTGCTACAGGAATGGCTTTATTGGCTTCTGTTTGTGTCTAACCTTTAATTATCTTATATGTTGACGGCGGTATACCCTATAGCCTATACCATATAGCCTTTACCCTATAGCCTATACCATATAGCCTTTACCCTATAGCCTGTACCATATAGCCTTTACCCTATAGCCTATACCATATAGCCTTTACCCTATAGCCTATACCATATAGCCTTTACCCTGTAGCCTATACCATATAGCCTTTACCCTATAGCCTATACCATATAGCCTTTACCCTATAGCCTGTACCATATAGCCTTTACCCTATAGCCAATACCATATAGCCTATACCCTATAGCCTATACCATACAGCCTTTACCCTATAGCCTGTACCATATAGCCTTTACCCTATAGCCTATACCATATAGCCTTTACCCTATAGCCTGTACCATATAGCCTTTACCCTATAGCCTGTACCATATAACCTTTACCCTATAGCCTATACCATATAGCCTTTACCCTATAGCCTATACCATATAACCTTTACCCTATAGCCTATACCATATAGCCTTTACCCTATAGCCTGTACCATATAGCCTTTACCCTATAGCCTGTACCATATAGCCTTTACCCTATAGCCAATACCATATAGCCTTTACCCTGTAGCCTATACCATATAGCCTTTACCCTATAGCCTTTACCCTATAGCCTATACCATATAGCCTTTACCCTATAGCCTGTACCATATAACCTTTACCCTATAGCCTATACCATATAGCCTTTACCCTATAGCCTATACCATATAACCTTTACCCTATAGCCTATACCATATAGCCTTTACCCTATAGCCTGTACCATATAGCCTTTACCCTATAGCCTATACCATATAGCCTTTACCCTATAGCCTATACCATATAGCCTTTACCCTATAGCCTATACCATATACCATATAGCCTTTACCCTATAGCCTATACCATATAGCCTTTACCCTATAGCCTGTACCATATAACCTTTACCCTATAGCCTATACCATATAGCCTTTACCCTATAGCCTATACCATATAGCCTTTACCCTATAGCCTATACCATATAGCCTTTACCCTGTAGCCTATACCATATAGCCTTTACCCTATAGCCTATACCATATAACCTTTACCCTATAGCCTATACCATATAGCCTTTACCCTATAGCCTGTACCATATAACCTTTACCCTATAGCCTATACCATATAGCCTTTACCCTATAGCCTATACCATATAGCCTTTACCCTATAGCCTATACCATATAGCCTTTACCCTATAGCCTGTACCATATAACCTTTACCCTATAGCCTATACCATATAGCCTTTACCCTGTAGCCTATACCATATAGCCTTTACCCTATTGCCTGTACCATTTAGCCTTTACCCTATAGCCTAACCATATAGCCTTTACCCTGTAGCCTATACCATATAGCCTTTACCCTATAGCCTATACCATATAACCTTTACCCTATAGCCTATACCATATAGCCTTTACCCTATAGCCTGTACCATATAACCTTTACCCTATAGCCTATACCATATAGCCTTTACCCTATAGCCTATACCATATAGCCTTTACCCTATAGCCTATACCATATAGCCTTTACCCTATAGCCTATACCATATAGCCTTTACCCTATAGCCTATACCATTACCCCGTACCATTTCAAATAGCCCATGGTCCCTGGCAAATCAATTCAAACCAGTAACATAATAAAAACATTCATATACAGTTGATATTATTTGGTTGTTTTGTCGAGTCTCTGAAACAATTTTTTTTTTTTGCAGCTATAGAAAATGTTTGTTATTGACTTATCTAATTAATAAGATTATGACAAGACCCCAGAAAACAGTATGAATTGTCCTCCAGCCGTGACCATGGGGATAGAGTTCCATAAAATTGAGAAGCTTGTCATTTTCACTAAACCTTAGTGTTCAGAAAAGAGCGGTATGTTTTATCCCATACTGTGCAAACCACCTTAGTGCATCAACATGTACTCAATTTCAAACCTCTGTCTGTATCCTCAGCCGCCCCTGGGTTATATCTCTGTGATGCATACACTCTGTAAAGAAAATATGGACGCCAGGAGGGAGGCAATGTCCTTAATTAACTGTAGCTGATTTGTAATGGTTGACAGCCTACTGGATACAACAACAGTAAGAACAAGAAAAATAGATATCTACAATGAAAATAAATAACCTGAATAATTAATAGCCAGTTTTGGCAAAACTGAAGTCACTTTTCATCAGTTATTTAATATTCAAATTCATCCACCTTGATTAGACTATACTTTATAGCCTATCATATCGCAAGCCTGCCTACTCATTTTTTTTGCATTCATTCAGTATTAAATTCTCACTCTCTCGTTGTTAAAGATCAAAGGGTTATTTGCTTAATCAGTTTGTCAAGATGTTACAGTCTTCATATCATTTAAAGTGCAATTAATTTCCTGAATTATTTTAAAAGGTATGCAAAAAAATATACAAAATGATATTGTCATCTTATCGCTGTGTCATTGCGCGTAAACGTGAAAAAGGTCTATGGCACCAATTCTAAATGATTCAAATGGTGCATTTAGATTAAAAGTGATAAATTTCGCAATACACCACAATGTTTACTGAACCTTCTGGCTTTGTTTCTGAGCTTACCTATGGTCGACACAACGGTCCCCACGAAGTAAAAAGCGCCGGTAAAATCCCAGCGAGGTCTGAGTGTATCCACGCGGATACCGGCGACGTTCGCCTCCTCGTAGAACCGGAGAAAGGTCTCCACATCGATCCGGGTGAGGTTGTGCTTCTGGGTGAAGTTCTCGAAGCGCTGCGCCCACCGCTCTTTGGCCTGCCGCTCCTTCGGTTGTTCCAACGCGGAGAACACCGCCGCGCCGCACAGCAGATACAGCATGATCAGCACCGCCAGCATCAGGAACCGCGCGTTATCATCGTTCATCGCGCCGAAGCAGCAGCCTCTCCGGCAAGCCATTACGGCGGCAGAGAGGACACGGAGGACCCGGGGAGAAGGATCCTCTGCATCCTCTCAGATAAAGGCTAACATGAAAGCCTTCCAGATAAGTCAGTATGTATAGTTCGATATTTAGACACAAGTGCCATAACTGCTGGGAATGTTTAATTGACAAAGATACTAGGTTCCCTCGGCTCACACCCTACCATCCGCATGTTTTATGAAAACATCTTAAAATAAATAAATCAATATTAAAGTTGCTTGTGCGTCATAGATGTCATTAGAAGTGCCGATAACTCTAGTGGGAACTGTAGTTGATTGATTCTCGCATGCGTAATGCAAAACAATTCCCGAAAAATATCCCAAAACTGACTGGAACAGCCTTCATCATGTATGTCCTGATTATCCTCGAGGCAGTTGCAGGGGAAGGGTGAGGTCAGCTTCGCAGTGCACTCCACTACCTCCCGGAACAGGCGCAGTGAGAGCTGGACAGGCTTACAGTAGCGGTTACAAACCCCAACCACTTCGGCGAGCGATGGGACTAATACAAGTAGCGGTTATGTTGAGGCGTTGTCCCCTAGTTAACTTCTCAATAAGATACCAGTCATGAAATCAATGAAAAAGTTATCAAATTCTATTAATGGATCACTTCAATGCAGACACACACACACACACACACAAACCATGCAGGTCTAGTACACATGGCAGCTCACAGACCTCACCTCACACCCAGGAAACAGGGAGAGGAAGGCTACCAGGATGGTGCTAACTTCTTAAACAGGCATAGGAGCTGTCTGATTGGCAGCTGTAACACTGATAATGATGGGCCTAGCAGCTTCCTGAGCCAGGTACTTTTCATATGCCTCAATATTGAGTCTGAGTTGTCAGCTGAGTATTGTTTGTAAGTTTTTGCTTCAACCATAATGAAAACACAAAACATTTTTGGAGCAATGGGGATCCCATGGCAATAAAAGGTAGCTGCTACCAGTTGCTAAGCAGCAGTTCATTAAAATTGGAACATACAACAAAATCCCGGGCTACAAACACCACAGAAGATCTGCTGCAGTCATTATCAAGATGGTGCTGACGGAGAAGGGTGACCTCTTTACTTTACTGACTTTATTGTCCCCGTGCGGAAATGTTGATGCAGTATCATGTACACGTTTAAAGTGGCATTTAGAAACAGTAGACAACAACTCGACAATACAAAATTCATAACAGTTCCATAGAGAAGAGAGAAGACCAGCCTGCTAAACACCTCGAGCTGTTTAGGAGGGATATCACACCTGGCACAAAGTCCATTTCGACTTTAACTCCGACTCAGCCATATCCCTTGTTCGTACCAAACCACATTCCTTTTTTTCATGGCGTACCAAAACACTGCAGGCGTAGACACGGTAGATGAGCCGGCATCCTGGAATCGACTGGCACTCCCCTCTGTTCCTCCGACTGGCACTCCCCTCCGTTCCTCCGACTGGCACTCCCCTCCGTTCCTCCGACTGGCACTCCCCTCCATTCCTCCGACTGGCACTCCCCTCCGTTCCTCCGACTGGCACTCCCCTCCGTTCCTCCGACTGGCACTCCCCTCCGTTCCTCCGACTGGCACTCCCCTCTGTTCCTCCGACTGGCACTCCCCTCCGTTCCTCCGACTGGCACTCCCCTCCGTTCGGTGATCAGCCCTACCACGATGGTGGTAGAGCTGATCACCAACCACGGTGAGACAGCCTACAGGGAGACTTAGCAGTGTGGTGCCAGGACAACAACCTCTGCCTCAACATCAGTAAAACCAAGGACCTGATCGTGGACTACAGGACAAAGAGGGGAAAGCACACCCCCAACCACATTGACAAGGATGTAGTGGACGGGTCGAGAGCTTCAAGAACCTTGGCGTCTACATTACTAACGACTGAACATGGTCCACACACACCCGCACAGTTGTGAAGAGGGTACGACAGCACCTCTTTCCCCACAGGAGGCAAAAAAGATTTGTCATGGGCTCTCGGATCCTCAAAAAATTCTACAGATGCACCATCAAGAGCATCTTGTCTGCCTGCGTCACCGCAAATGCACTGCCCTCGTCCGCAAAGCACTACAGAGGGTGGCGTGGACAGCCCAGTACATCACTGGGGCCGAGCTCCCTGCCATCCAGGAGGACCTCTAAATCAGGTGGTGTCAGATGAAGGCAGGAAAAATTCTCCAGCCAACCAAGCCATAGACTGTTTACTCTGCTACCATCCGTCAAACGGTACTGGAACATCGGCTCTTGAACCAACAGGCTCAGAGATAGTTTCTAACCCCAAGCCATAAGACTGCTAAATAGTTCATTAAATGGTTACCTGGAATATCTGCACTGATCTTATCTCACACTGACTATGCACACTCACAAGACAATTTGGAAAGTATTCAGACCACTTGACTTTTCCCACAATTTTATACATTACAGGCTTATTCTTAAATTGAATCAATTTCATTTTTTCCTCATCAACCTACATACAATACCCCATAATGACAAAGCGAAAACACATTTTTATAAATGTTTGCACATTTATTACAAATAAAAACAGAAATACCTTATTTATAAAGTATTCAGACCGTTTGTATGAGACTTGAAATTGATCTCAGGTGCATGCTGTTTCCATTGGTCATCCTTGAGATATTTTTACAACTTGATTGGAGTCCACCTGCGGTAAATTAAATTGATTGAACATGACTTGCCTAGTTAAATAAAGGTTAAATAAATAAAATAAAATGAAAATGTGGAAAGCCACACACCTGTATTTATATGGTCCCACAGTTGACAGTGCATGTCAGAGCAAAAACCAAGAACACAGTTGCCTCCATCATTCTTAAATGTAACAAGTTTGGAACCACCAAGACTCTTCCTAGAGCTGGCCGCCTGGTCAAACTAAGCAATCGGGGAGAAGGGCCTTGGTCAGGGAGGTGACCAAGAACCTGATGATCACTCTGACAGAGCTCCAGAATTCCTCTATGGAGATGAGAGAACCTTCCAGAAGGACAAGCTTTTCTGCAGAACTCCACCAATCAGGCCTTTATGGTAGAGTGGCCAGACGGAAGCCATTTCTCAGTAAAAGGCATAACAGCACGCTTGGAGTTTGCCAAAAGGAACCTAAAGGACTCTCAGACCATGTGAAACTGACTGCAGGAATGTCCGCCAGAGTTGTTGCCAGATAATTGAATGTTCATTTCTCTACCATAAATTGTTTCCAACGTCGTTTTAGAGAATTACGTCCAACCAGCCTCACGACCACAGACAATGTGTAACCCCGCCTGCCCAGGACCTCCACATCCGGCTTCTTCACCTCCATTTATATTTTTGTTCAGTATATTTACAGACTGTATAGATGTTTAGCCCCCAGGACAAATTGTTCTTCATTTTCTGAAAAAATATAATTCAATAAGCGTTTAAAATCTACAGTGATTTTTTTTACACATGTAAACAGAACAATTACATTACATGATTGATTTGCCAAGATAAATTAAGGTAACAATTAAAAACATTTAAAAATAAAGATAACAAACCATTATAACACTAAAATAATGACAACAACACTATTTACATACAGATGACATCTAGGAGATGGGGAGGTGATGACATCTAGGAGATGGGAGGTGATGACATCTAGGAGATGGGGAGGTGATGACATCTAGGAGATGGGGGGATGATGACATCTAGGAGATGGGGGGATGATGACATCTAGGAGATGGGAGGTGATGACATTTCGGAGATGGGTAGGTGATGACATCTAGGAGATGGGGGATGATGACATCTAGGACATGGGGGGATGATGACATCTAGGAGATGGGAGGTGATGACATCTAGGAGATGGGGAGGTGATGACATCTAGGAGATGGGGGGATGATGACATCTAGGAGATGGGAGGTGATGACATCTAGGAGATGGGTGGGTGATGACATCTAGGAGATGGGGGATGATGACATCTAGGAGATGGGGGGATGATGACATCTAGGAGATGGGGGGATGATGACATCTAGGAGATGGGGGATGATGACATCTAGGAGATGGGGAGGTGATGACATCTAGGAGATGGGGGATGGGGGATGACATCTAGGAGATGGGGGATGGGGGATGACATCTAGTAGATGGGGAGGTGATGACATCTAGGAGATGGGGGGGTGATGACATCTAGGAGATGGGAGGTGATGACATCTAGGAGATGGGGGATGATGACATCTAGGAGATGGGAGGCGATGACATCTAGGAGATGGGGGAGGTGATGACATCTAGGAGATGGGGGGAGGTGATGACATCTAGGAGATGGGGAGGTGATGACATCTAGGAGATGGGGGGGTGATGACATCTAGGTGATGGGGAGGTGATGACATCTAGGAGATGGGGGATGATGACATCTAGGAGATGGGGAGGTGATGACATCTAGGAGATGGGGGGTGATGACATCTAGGAGATGGGGAGGTGATGACATCTAGGAGATGGGGGATGAGGGATGATGACATCTAGGAGATGAGGGATGATGACATCTAGGAGATGGGGGTGATGACATCTAGGAGATGGGGAGGTGATGACATCTAGGAGATGGGGGGAGGTGATGACATCTAGGAGATGGGGGGATGATGACATCTAGGAGATGGGGAGGTGATGACATCTAGGAGATGGGAGGGGTGATGACATCTAGGAGATGGGGAGGTGATGACATCTAGGAGATGGGGAGGTGATGACATCTAGGAGATGGGGAGGTAATGACATCTAGGAGATGGGGAGGTGATGACATCTAGGAGATGGGGGGTGATGACATCTAGGAGATGGGGAGGTGATGACATCTAGGAGATGGGAGGTGATGACACCTAGGAGATGGGAGTTGATGACATCTAGGAGATGGGGAGGTGATGACATCTAGGAGATGGGGAGGTGATGACATCTAGGAGATGGGGGATGAGGGATGACATCTAGGAGATGAGGGATGATGACATCTAGGAGATGGGGGTGATGACATCTAGGAGATGAGGGATGATGACATCTAGGAGATGGGGGATGATGACATCTAGGAGATGAGGGATGATGACATCTAGGAGATGGGGGGACTTGATGACATCTAGGAGATGGGGGGAGGTGATGACATCTAGGAGATGGGGGATGATGACATCTAGGAGATGGGGAGGTGATGACATCTAGGAGATGGGGGGTGATGACATCTAGGAGATGGGGAGGTGATGACATCTAGGAGATGGGGAGGTGATGACATCTAGGAGATGGGGGGATGATGACATCTAGGAGATGGGGAGGTGATGACATCTAGGAGATGGGGGGAGGTGATGACATCTAGGAGATGGAGGGGGGTGATGACATCTAGGAGATGGAGGGGGGTGATGATATCTAGGAGACGGGGAGGTGATGACATCTAGGAGATGGGGGGGTGATGACATCTAGGAGATGGGGAGGTGATGACATCTAGGAGATGGGGAGGTAATGACATCTAGGAGATGGGGAGGTGATGACATCTAGGAGATGGGGGGTGATGACATCTAGGAGATGGGGAGGTGATGACATCTAGGAGATGGGAGGTGATGACACCTAGGAGATGGGAGTTGATGACATCTAGGAGATGGGGAGGTGATGACATCTAGGAGATGGGGAGGTGATGACATCTAGGAGATGGGGGATGAGGGATGACATCTAGGAGATGAGGGATGATGACATCTAGGAGATGGGGGTGATGACATCTAGGAGATGAGGGATGATGACATCTAGGAGATGGGGGATGATGACATCTAGGAGATGAGGGATGATGACATCTAGGAGATGGGGGGACTTGATGACATCTAGGAGATGGGGGGAGGTGATGACATCTAGGAGATGGGGGATGATGACATCTAGGAGATGGGGAGGTGATGACATCTAGGAGATGGGGGGTGATGACATCTAGGAGATGGGGAGGTGATGACATCTAGGAGATGGGGAGGTGATGACATCTAGGAGATGGGGGGATGATGACATCTAGGAGATGGGGAGGTGATGACATCTAGGAGATGGGGGGAGGTGATGACATCTAGGAGATGGAGGGGGGTGATGACATCTAGGAGATGGAGGGGGGTGATGATATCTAGGAGACGGGGAGGTGATGACATCTAGGAGATGGGGGGGTGATGACATCTAGGAGATGGAGGGGGGTGATGACATCTAGGAGATGGGGAGGTGATGACATCTAGGAGATGGGGGGGTGATGACATCTAGGAGATGGGGAGGTGATGACATCTAGGAGATGGGGGGGTGATGACATCTAGGAGATGGGGAGGTGATGACATCTAGGAGATGGGGGGTGATGACATCTAGGAGATGGGGGGATGATGACATCTAGGAGATGGGGGGTGATGACATCTAGGAGATGGGGAGGTGATGACATCTAGGAGATGGGGGGGTGATGACATCTAGGAGATGGGGGGGTGATGACATCTAGGAGATGGGGAGGTGATGACATCTAGGAGATGGGGGGGTGATGACATCTAGGAGATGGGAGGTGATGACATCTAGGAGATGGGGGGGTGATGACATCTAGGAGATGGGGAGGTGATGACATCTAGGAGATGGGGGAGGTGATGACATCTAAGAGATGGGAGGTGATGACATCTAGGAGATGGGGGGGTGATGACATCTACGAGATGGGGGGGTGATGACATCTAAGAGATGGGGGGGTGATGACATCTAAGAGATGGGGTTGGGTGATGACATCTAGGATGAAATCAAATCCCAAATTTTTTAAAGCCCTTCTTACAGCAGCTGATATCTCAAAGTGCTGTACATAAATCCAGCCTAAAACCCCAAACAGCACTGAGTTAGAGTCTAGTGGTACTGAGTTAGGGTCTAGTGTTATTGAGTTAGGGTCTAGTGGTATTGAGTTCGGGTGTAGTGGTACTGAGTTAGGGTCTAGTGGTACTGAGTTAGGGTCTAGTAACACTGAGTTAGGGTCTAGTGGTACTGAGTTAGGGTCTAGTGGTACTGAGTTAGGGTCTAGTGGTACTGAGTTAGGGTCTAGTGGTACTGAGTTAGGGTCTAGTGTTACTGAGTTAGGGTCTAGTGGTACTGAGTTAGGGTCTAGTGTTACTGAGTTAGGGTCTAGTGGTACTGAGTTAGGGTCTAGTGGTACTGAGTTAGGGTCTAGTGTTACTGAGTTAGGGTCTAGTGGTACTGAGTTAGGGTCTAGTGGTACTGAGTTAGGGTCTAGTGTTACTGAGTTAGGGTCTAGTGGTACTGAGTTAGGGTCTAGTGGTACTGAGTTAGGGTCTAGTGTTACTGAGTTAGGGTCTAGTGGTACTGAGTTAGGGTCTAGTGTTACTGAGTTAGGGTCTAGTGTTACTGAGTTAGGGTCTAGTGGTACTGAGTTAGGGTCTAGTGTTACTGAGTTAGGGTCTAGTGGTACTGAGTTAGGGTCTAGTGGTACTGAGTTAGGGTCTAGTGTTACTGAGTTAGGGTCTAGTGGTACTGAGTTAGGGTCTAGTGGTACTGAGTTAGGGTCTAGTGGTACTGAGTTAGGGTCTAGTGGTACTGAGTTAGGGTCTAGTGGTACTGAGTTAGGGTCTAGTGTTACTGAGTTAGGGTCTAGTGGTACTGAGTTAGGGTCTAGTGGTACTGAGTTAGGGTCTAGTGTTACTGAGTTAGGGTCTAGTGGTACTGAGTTAGGGTCTAGTGGTACTGAGTTAGGGTCTAGTGTTACTGAGTTAGGGTGTACTCTACACACTCAAAAGGTCCTCATGTTTAATTAAAAGGAACAGCTTGTTCAGTTTCTACTGCATGTTTTACATTGGATTCGATCTGTGTGTTTTAATGGACGTTATGTGTCTGTGAATAGCTGTCTGTGTGTTTTAATGGACGTTATGTGTCTGTGAACAGCTGTCTGTGTGTTTTAATGGACGTTGTGTGTCTGTGAATAGCTGTCTGTGTGTTTTAATGGACGTTATGTGTCTGTGAACAGCTGTCTGTGTGTTTTAATGGACGTTGTGTGTCTGTGAACAGCTGTCTGTGTGTTTTAATGGACGTTATGTGTCTGTGAACAGCTGTCTGTGTGTTTTAATGGACGTTATGTGTCTGTGAACAGCTGTCTGTGTGTTTTAATGGACGTTATGTGTCTGTGAACAGCTGTCTGTGTGTTTTAATGGACGTTATGTGTCTGTGAACAGCTGTCTGTGTGTTTTAATGGACGTTGTGTGTCTGTGAACAGCTGTCTGTGTGTTTTAATGGACGTTATGTGTCTGTGAACAGCTGTCTGTGTGTTTTAATGGACGTTGTGTGTGTGTGAACAGCTGTGTGTGTTTTAATGGACGTTGTGTGTCTGTGAACAGCTGTCTGTGTGTTTTAATGGACGTTATGTGTCTGTGAACAGCTGTCTGTGTGTTTTAATGGACGTTGTGTGTCTGTGAACAGCTGTGTGTGTGTTTTAATGGACGTTATGTGTCTGTGAATAGCTGTCTGTGTGTTTTAATGGACGTTATGTGTCTGTGAACAGCTGTCTGTGTGTTTTAATGGACGTTGTGTGTCTGTGAACAGCTGTGTGTGTCTGACACCAGCCACTACGGAAAAAAGTGTGTAGAAGCTTGGTGTGCCATGCTTACATTATGTACAGGAATGAACCAGCACAGTACAATTTCACAGTCAAATGTGCATGCAAACACACACACACACACACACACGCACACACGCACACACGCACGCACGCACACACACACACACACGTCGCTGTGAGTTCAGGCTCTTAACAGACACTGCTGACAAACTACCGTCTCCAACGTCTTCCTCTCACAATATCAGTACTGTTCTCTCTTTCTATCCCTCCTTCTCTCCTCTCATCCCTGTCCTCACACAATATGTCTCTCTTCTCCCTCTGTTTCTCTCATAATCTTATCTTCTCCCCTGCTCTCCTCTCACCAGTTTCTCCTCACCTCTCTCATCTCCTCTCATCCCTGCCCCCACCTCCATCTTACACAAGAACATATCTAAAGCCACCTCAGAACAGAAGGGTTCACTTAATGTGCCTTACTTGTGGACTGAGGTTATTCTACCCGAGTTGGTAGTTTAGCAATAACCGAGACAACCAGACAGTTGTACTGAAGTTGTTTCTCCCCCCAATACTTCAGACTCAAACATATTTTTTTTAGCCAAGAGGTTTATATGGGTTCGCAGAATGGTCAATAGCAGACAGCTAAACCAGACATAGCTAAATACTGCTATACACAGGGGTGTGTGAGACAGTGGCTGGAATAAAACTGACTACACAATGCTGGGTCTCTGAGGACAAGGTCAAAGGTCAGCTCAGTAACAACTTGGCACATAGACAGTCAGGCATATTGTCAATCGCCCTCTGTCTTTGTGCAAACTGAGAGGTATATTTGTAAGTGCCTGTCTATCTTCGTAAACATTGAGAGAAGTTTATTGTAAAGGTCCCTCTGTCTTTGTGAAACACAGTGTGAGATTTTGTCATAGAGAAAGGTTATATATCTTTGTGTTAAATGCTGTCTGTCCTTGCCTCAGGTACTTTCAGAAGAAGTTCTGCGTCTCAGACAGACACGACTCCATGAGAGAGTCCAGTACAGTCTTCTTCCAGTACATTCCTCCCCTGAAGCTGTAGGCTCTTCTGGTCTCAGTTACGGATTCTCTCTCTTTTCTGCTCTCTCTCTCTCTTCTCTCCATTTGTTCAACCTCTCCTCTTCTCCACTTCATTCTCCTCGCTTTGTGTGTGTGTGTGTTTGTCGAGAAGATTGTCATGTAAATGCCTCTCAAATTACTGACGTCAGTGTAAATTGAATTTACATTACAACCTTAGACTTAAGATAGCTTATTATAAAAACGATAAAACATTACGTTTGCATATGAGAGCTTCATCTTCACTACCACACTATTAGCATCACAGCAGGCAGAACAGGCATGGTTTCTGCTCCGGTTCAGAAGTTGATGAAACAAGGTTACTGTTGCCGCCTGGTAACCGTTGCCGACAGTGATGGTGTGGTGATGAGAAGTAACTAAAGGTCAGAGAGGTGGTGATTGGCCGGAGCGATGCAGCCCTGTCATAATTACTCATTAGGCAATGTTCATCTCCTAACCCAGCAATTAAATTGACGCAATCACAGTGTGACACGCAAGCACGTAACAACACACACGCATGTGCGCACACATACATGGTTTACTGCAGTCAGTGTATAGTGAAGGAGCAAGGAAGTATCTCTACCTTTACTGGTGAAGTGTTTTGGCGGCAGGTCATTTTCCGTTCTAAATTCAAATCTGCTGCTGATGGAGCTCATGAGCTGGGCCTCTAAGCTGTATATGTCTGTGTGTGTGTGTGTGTGTGTGTGTGTGTGTGTGTGTGTGTGTGTGTGTGTGTGTGTGTGTGTGTGTGTGTGTGTGTGTGTGTGTGTGTGTGTAAATTATGCACATGTCTATGGTGTATGTAGTAGGTCTGGGAATTGCCAGGGACCTCACAATATGAAATTATCAGGATGTATTGTGATTCTCACGATTCTATATGCATTGTGATTCAATACTGTGATTTTGTTGCGATTCCATGGTCCTGTCACGCCTGCTCCCGCTCTTCCCCCCTGGCGCTCGAGGGCAACAGGCTCCCCAGCATTGCGCACTCCTGCCACCATCATTACTCACACCTGCCTTACCCCTTCACGCGCATCAGCGATTATTTGACTCACCTGGACTCAATCACCTCTGTCATTACCTTCCCTATATATGTCTGGTTCCCAGCTCTGTTCCCTGCTTCAGCGTTAATTGTCGTTTATCTTTGTTTACCCGTGTGCTGACGCTGTTCCTGTGCTGTTACCTGTTCTGTCCCCAAGAACACAGTGGCCTCCATCATTATTACATTGAAGAAGTTTGGAACCACCAAGACTCTTCCTAGAGCTGGCCGCTCAGCCAAACTGAGCAATCAGGGGAGAAGGACCTTGGTCAGGGAGGTGACCAAAAACCTGAGGTTCACTCTAACAGAGCTCCAGAGTTCCTCGGTGGAGATAGGAGAACCTTCCAGAAGGACAACCATTTCTGCAGCACTCCACCAATCGGGCCTTTATGGTAAAGTGGGCAGACGGAAGCCACTCCTCAGTAAAATGACAGCACACTTGGAGTTTGCCAAAAGGCACCTAAAGACTCTCAGACCATGAGAATCAAGATTCTCTGGTCTGATGAAACTGAGATTGAACTCTTTGGCCTGAATACCAAGCGCCACATCTGGAGGAAACCTGGCACCATCCCTACGGTGAAGCATGGTGGTGGCAGCGTCATGCTTTGAGGATGTTATTCAGCGGCACGGATTGGGAGACTAGTCAGGATTGAGGGAAAGATGAATGAAGCAGAGAGATCCTTGATGAAAACTTGGTCCACAGTGCTCAGGACCTCAGACTGGGGGTAAAGATTGACCTTCCAATAGGACAATGACCCTAAGCACACAGCCAAGACAACACAGGAGTGGCTTCGGGACAAGTCTCTGAATGTCCTTGAGAAGCCCAGCCAGAGCCCGGACTTGAACCCGATCGAACAACATTAATACTTTCCGAATGCTGCAGAGGGACAAGAGACAGCCATGAGAAAATTAGTTTTGATCAATCAAAGTGCTGAAAAAAAAAAAAAACAAATTTTATTCGTCTCATGCGCTGAATAAAATAGGTGTAGACCTTACCCTGAAATGCTTACTCATAAGCCCATAACAACAATGCAGATTTTTAAGTAAGAAAATAAAAAAATAAAAAACCTAAAGGTAAAAAAATAAATAAAAAAAAGACAATGAAATAACAATATTGAGGCTTTATGCAGGGGGTACTGGTACCAAGTCAATGTGTGGGGGTACAGGTTAGTTGAGGTAATTGAGGTAATATGTATATGTAGGTAGGGGTAAAGTGACTATGCAAGATAATAAACAGAGAGTATTTAAAAAGAAGTTGGATAACAAACTGTGAAGGAAAAGTTTTGGAGTTTTGGTGTAGGCACAGCCAACTTGAGCAAAAATGACATTGTCAAAACGATACAATATATTGTCAAAAATAAACCTCTTTGGGCTAGATGGGACGCTAGCGCCCCATCTCGACAACATCCGGTGAAATTGCAGAGCGCGAAATTCAAAATACAAAAATCATAATATTAAAACATTCATGAAAATACAAGTGTCATACATAATTTAAAAGCTTATCTTCTTGTTAATCCATCCGCTTTGTCAGATTTCAAAAAGGCTTTATGGCGAAAGCATACCATGCGATTATCTGAGGACAGCGCCCCGCATACACCAGCATTAAAAACATTTTCCAAACCAGCAGAGGCGTCACAAAAGTCAGAAACAGCGATAAAATAAATCACTTACCTTTGAAGATCTTCCTCTGTTTGCAATCCCAAGGGTCCCAGCACCACAACAAATGGTCGTTTTGTTTGATAAAGTTCTTATTTATATCCTAAAAAAGTCAGTTTAGTTGGCGCGTTTGATTCAGTAATCCAACCGTTCCACTCTTTCAACATGCATACAAAGGAATCCCAGAAGTTACCAATAAACTTCGTCCAAACAAGTCAAACAATGTTTCTAATCAATCCTTGGGTACCCTAATATGTAAATAAACTATAACATTTAAGACGGAATGTAGTATGTTCAATACAGGAGATAAATAACAAAGTGCGCGCCCTCATCAATGCGCGCCACAAGACTACAGTCCAAAATGAGAACCACCTTGAAAAACTACAATTACTAACTCATATTTCAAAAAACAAGCCTGAAACCCTTTCTAAAGACTGTTGACATCTAGTGGAAGCCATAGAAACTGCAATCTGGGAGGTATTCCTTTGAATATCCCATAAACAAGCATTTGAATGGGCTGTGACATCAACAAAAATAAAAAATCAGGATGGATTCTCCTCGGGTTTTCGCCTGCCATATCAGTTATGTTATACTCACAGCCATTATTCGAACAGTTTTAGAAACGTCAGTGTTTCCTATCCAATGCTACCAATTATATGCATATTCTAGCTTCTGGGCCGGAGTAAGAGGCAGTTTACTTTGGGCACGTCAGTCATCCGAACTTCCGAATACGGCCCCCTAGCCTGAAGAAGATTTATTATCCCGATATGTAACTGTATCGATTGTTTCCCCCTGTAGGCAGCTGAGCTGAGCCATAAGGGAAACTGGTCATCTACCACCCCACTATCAGTTTGCTTACACTTTTGATCTGAAATCACCATCACACACCAATAGTCATTTTTGCAGTTATAAAGTGTTTCAGCTTGTAATGTATCAATATTTATCGTAATCTTTTTGTTAGCTATGACATAGCCAATGACTATATAACACAACTTAGGACTTCACCCCCGTCTCATAATCTAATGGTTTAGACCGTTTGGAAGTTTTAATGGACTCGGAGTGAGCTTCTCTTCTTCTCCCGCTTTGACCATGCAATGTGGGTAGCAAAAGTGATTGCTGTCCTCGTTATGAAATGATCAACTTTACCCTGTTTATCTAAAAATGACCAAATACACTCAGTGGTCAGTTAATTATGTACACCCATCGAGTATCGGGTCAGACCCCCCTTTGCCTCTAGAACAGCCTGAATACTTTGGGGCATGGAAACATTTCTCAATTGGTATCAAGGGACCTAATGTGTGTCAGGAAAACATTCCCCACACCATTACACCACCACCACCAGCTTGTACTGTTGAGTCCAGGCAGGACGGGGCCATGGACTCACACTGCTTGTGCTAAATCCTGATGCTACCATCAGCATGACACAACATGAACCGGAATTCGTTGGACCAGGCAATTTTGTTCCACTCCTTTATAGTCCAGTGTTGGTGATAGCGTGCCCACTGGAGCCGCTTCTTCTTGATTTTAGCTGATAGGAGTGGAACTCTGTAGCCCATCCGTGCGTTCCAAGATGTCGTTCTGTACTACGCCGTTATTTCGGTGTTTGTGGCCCGTCTGTTAGCTTGCATTCTCCTTCGACCTCTCTCATCAATCAGCTGTTTTCGCCCGCAGGACAGCCACTGACTGGATGTTTTTGGTTTGTCTCACCATTCTCGGTAAACCCTAGACTGTGTCGTAAGTGAAAAGGCCAGGAGGGCTGCAGTTTCTGAGATACTGGAACCGGCGCCACTGCCACCAACAATCATACCACGCTCAAAGTCAATTACGTCACTGTTTTTTCCCATTCTAACATTCAATCGAACAGTAACTAGATGCCCGTCTGCCTGCTTTATATAGCAAGCCACGGCCACGTGACTCACTGTCTCTAGGAGCATTTTCTGTGAACGGAGTGTACCTAATAAACTGGCGACTGAGTTGTTTCAAGCAAAACTACCAAAACTATTGCTTATGGTCCAAAAAATAAATAATAATCAAATCAAATGTATTTATAAAGTCCTTCTTACATCAGCTGATGTCTCAAAGTGCTGTAAGTAAACACAGCCTCAAACCCCAAACAGCAAGCAATGCAGCTGTAGAAGCACGGTGGCTAGGAAAAACTCCTTAGAAAGGCCAGAACCTAGGAAGAAACCTAGAGAGGAACCAGGCTATGAGGGGTGGCCAGTCCTCTTCTGGCTGTGCCGGGTGGAGATTATAACAGAACACGGCCAAGATGTTCAAATGTTCATAAATGACCATGATGGTCAAATAATAATTATCACAGTAGTTGTCAAGCGTGCAACAGGTCAGCACCTCAGGAGTAAATGTCAGTTGGCTTTTCATAGCCGATCATTCAGAGTATCTCTACCGCTCCTGCTGTCTCTAGAGAGTTGAAAACAGCAGGTCTGGGACAGGTAGTACGTCCGGTGAACAGGTCAGGGTTCCATAGCCGCAGGCAGAACAGTTGAAACTGGAGCAGCAGCACGATCAGGTGGACTGGGGACAGCAAGGAGTCATCATGCCAGGTACTCCTGAGGCATGGTCCTAGGGCTTAGGTCCTCCAAGAGAGAGGTGAACCTGAACATTTGAAATGAAATGTAATGCATGCCCAGATCAGCATGTACAGTATATAGCTAGCTGAGAGTTGTGTCTCCGGTGGTAGGCTACTTTTATTCCGGTAAAACACAATTTTAAACTGTGTATTTTATTAAAATTACATTGGTTGTCACTCAACTAATAAGGTCTAATGTTGCGCAAGCCATTTTGCAAACACTTGAATGCTGAAGGCCGCAAGCAGATGTTCCAGATCAGGAATAGGCCTACCTTGCACGTGAAGCTGCGCACAAGGTGCAGTTTGACTAGGCTACTGATATTGCCTGGGGTTGTTCGGCATGCAAAATTGACTTATAGATCGATGACTGTCAATACAATCACATGTTTAGTTCAAGACTGAAGGAGAGTACACAGTTTTCACAAAATATGAGGTATTTTAGGAAGATAGAAAGTTATTTTGTGCAAAACATTTAAGTGAACCGAAGAATAGTAAAGTATGAATCGATTTTCTAACTGATGCATTGTACGTTTGGAATGGTTTGGGGTCTCACGGACTGATACATTCAGATGTAAAACGTTTTGATCCAGGGACCTATGCATATTGTGAATCTTCACATCCACACCAATCAGTTTCTGAGCGAGTGTGATGCCACACAATGGCTCTTGTCTACTTTCTTGGTTATCTTCTATCACCACCCTTCTGAGTCTGCTAGCTCTTCTCAAGATTTCTTCTAAAGTTTTTATAGGCAGAGTTACTATAAAGCACTATGTGCCAAATGTCAATTGAAGGGCAATGCAAAATAAATAGAATTAGATTGATTGAATAATTCATAACTACTTAACTCAAATAAGGTCATTCCTCCTCATCGCTCATGACAACCGTGAGTCGTCATGGCAGCGGTGACAGCGCGCTATTGTTCAGTCATCATCTCCATAGATGCTGAATGTAAGCTGTAATTTACACCAGCTAAGGCGGAGTCATCCTGTCAGTTAAATACCATGCCTCTCTCACACACCACTCAGGACAATGATGCCATGCTTCATCTGCTACTGCTGTTATCTGACTGGCAGTTCTTCTCCGTTCCACTGGAATTAAAGGCTCTAGTCTAACAGCTCATCAAGGTTTTCAGTTCCACTGGCATTAAAGGCTCTAGTCTAACAGCTCATCAAGGTTTTCAGTTCCACTGGCATTAAAGGCTGAGGGAGAATGGAGAGGGAAAATGTGAGTGACTGTGACAGTGTTTGTTATTTGTGTGTGTGTGTGTGTGTTTTTGTGTGTTTGAGTTTGAGATTTAACAATACAGTGAGACAGCTAGTTAGGGATACCTTTCCAGGTTCCCTACTAGTGACCAACTCCTCTATACCTCAATCTCTCCAGGGCATGTATTCATAAAGCTTCTCTGAGTGAAGAGTGCTGATCTAGGATCAGGTCTCTACGTCCGTTGACTCACATTGTTCCACAGTGACTCAGAGGCTGGACGTGGAGATGTCTCAACACTTCTCTTCTACAGAGCTCTCTGCCCTTAGCATTTCATTTGCTGCTCTAAATGTTTGGCAATTAACATTTGGCAAGGGACAGTTTGAGGGGGCGGGTCTGTGAGAAACAGCTCGACGTTCTAACCCCAGACAATTATTATCAAAGGAGTCAGAGTGGAGGACTCGCACACCCTCCATTTTCACTGACAAAAAGTCCTTCTAGAGACTAGTGCATAAGGAGATCGGCCCACCCCACAGGTACTGACGCACATACAGTCACACACACACACACACACACACACACACACACACACACACACACACACACACACACACACACACACACACACACACACACACACACACACACACACACACACACACAGTCTCTCTCACACACACACACACACACACACACACACACACACACACACACAGTCTCTCTCTCTCACACACACACACACACACACACACACACACACACACACACACACACACACACACACACAGTTTACTGCAGTCAGTGTATAGTGGAGGAGCAAGGAAGTATAAGTACCTTTACTGGAGTAGCGTTTAGGCAGCTGGTCAATGGGCACAGGAAATGAGGTAGAGGAAATGGTGGCAGGAAACACATTCCTCTGGACAGGGAAGGAGAGAACATACAGACAGACTCTAAATCATTATTTAGTACTTAAACTTAACCTGGAATTCAACACTAAGTTAGGAAAGGAGAGGATAAAAAAAATCTAGCCGAGTTTCCCCCCCATTCAATATTAAGCTCTTTGAGCACTTAGGTGGAACAGCACTATGTTATTCCAATCCAATCCATCATCATCGCCAAGCTCAGTAGAATCTGATTGAAATGAGCTCTCTCTCAACAGAGCAGGCAGACGGAAAGACATTTTGAAAGGCCCTCTGATTCAATACATCAAACAGTCTTTCAGAGAGAGAGAGAGAGAGAGAGAGAGAGAGAGACAGAGAGACAGAGAGACCTCCCATTCATGGTGTCGTCTGCTTGCTGAGCTCTGAGAGGTGTACGTGGAGGTGTTTGCCTGTAACCTTGAAACGCAGACAGCCGTACAGCCCAGAGTGACACTGTGTAAGTTAAACATGTGAACAGATATAGACATACTGTATCTCTCTTCTGATGTACAAAGCTAATGTTTTAAATGCTTTCACATAGAAAGGTCAATATATCCCTCATCTCCTTTGCTTCCTAGCCACCGATTTTTACAATGACACACAACATGTGTGTTGGAGCTAGAACTAAAGCCTTCATATACTGTGTTGCTGGCCGATGACCTAGTCAAATATAACTATCACAGATCATTGATCATGAAGGAAAGGAGACAAGGACAGGAGATGAGGAAGGGAACATAACAAACACTACTGGAATGTATTTAATTATCACTGCACATGATAATTAAGCAGGCTAAATCTGTCACTGTTTAGGGCAAACAAATGGTTTCTGTCAAATGAGAGAACATGAAATGGATGTAACTAGTCAAACTGATTGATTGATCACTTAAAATGTACTTTATTCATCAATCTATAAAGCACTCTCAGGAGAAAGAGAGACAGTTGTCACGAAGAGCACGGAAGAAAACGCAAATGAATACAGCTCCTACTACTACTCACAACACACTGGGTCATGGTTACACTAACCTGCCTCTTATTGCATGGAGCTTGTTCATTTAATAGACAAATATACAGTGGCTTGTGAAAGTATTGGCATTTTTCCTATTTTGTTGCCTTACAACCTGGAATTAAAATAGATTTTTGGGGGCTTTGTATTATTTGATTTACACAACAAGCCTACCACTTTGAAGATGCAAAATATTTTTTTATTGTGAAACAAACAAGAAATAAGGCAAAAACCTGAAAACTTGAGCGTGCATAACAATTCACCCCCCCAATACTTTGTAGAGCCACCTTTTGCAGCAATGACAGCTTCAAATCTCTTGGGATATGTCTCTATAAGCTTGGCACATCTAGCCACTGGGATTTTTGCCCATTCTTCAAGGCAAAACTGCTCCAACTTCTTCAAGTTGGATGGGTTCCTACTGGTGTACTGCAATATTTAAGTCAAACCACAGATTCTCAATTGGATTGAGGTCTGGGCTTTGACTAGGCCATTCCAAGACATTTAAATGTTTCCCCTTCAACCACTTGAGTGTTGCTTTAGCAGTATGCTTAGGGTCATTGTCCTGCTGGAAGGTGAACCTCCGTCCCAGTCTCAAATCTCTGGAAGACTGAAACAGGTTTCCCTCAAGAATTTCCCTGTATTTAACGCCATCCATCATTCCTTCAATTCTGACCAGTTTTCCAGTCACTGAGTTTAAATGTATTTTTACAGGGACAGTGCATATTAATCCATGTTTCAGTAAAAGTGACGGTTTTAGCCAGCCGGCTAATTTAACCTCATTCCCTGTGCAGGTTATTAAAAACAAATACATTACAGACAATCAATGAGCTGTGAGCACACGCAGAGCATCATTGGACAAGCAAGACATAGCATGCAGACAGAGCAACATAGCACAAAAAGCATCAAGACAAAATCCATAAAAGCAGCTGCCGATGAAAAACATCCCCAAAGCATGATGCTGCCACCACCATACTTCACTGTGGGGATGGTGTTTTCGTGGGGTGATGAGTATTGGGTTTGTGCCAGACATAGCATTTTCCTTGATGGCCAAAAAGCTCAATTTTAGTCTCATCTGACCAGAGTACCTTCTTCCATATCTTTGGGGAGTCTCCCACATGCCTTTTGGTGAACACCAGTCATGTTTGCTTATTTTTTCTGGCCACTCTTTTGTAAAAGCCCAGCTCTGTGGAGTGTATGGCTTAAAGTGGTGCTATTGACAGATACTCCAATCTCTGCTGTGGAGCTTTACAGCTCCTTCAGGGATATCTTTGGTCTCTTTGTTGCCTCTCTGGTTAATGCCCTCCTTGCCTGGTCCGTGAATTTTGGTGGGCGGCCCTCTCTTGGCAGGTTTGTTGTGGTGCCATATTCTTTCCATTTTTAATATTGGATTTAATGGTGCTCCGTGGGATGTTCAAAGTTTCTGATATTTTTTTATAACCCAACCCTGATCTGTACTTCTACACAACTTTGTCCCTGACCTGTTTGGAGAGCTCCTTGGTCTTCATAGTGCCACTTGCTTGGTGGTGCCCCTTGCTTAGTGGTGTTGCAGACTCTGGGGCCATTCAGAACAGGCGTATATATACACTGAGATCATGTGACAGATCATGTGACACTTAGTTTGCACACAGGTGGATTTTATTTAACTAATTATGTGACTGAAGGTAATTGGTTGCACCAGATCTTATTTCGGGGCTTCATAGCAAAGAGGGTGAATACATATGCATGTACCACTTGGCCGTTTTTGAAATAAATATTTTTTTTCATTTCACTTCACCAATTTGGACTATTTTGTGCATGTCCATTACATGATATACAAATAAAAATTAATTTAAGTTACAGGTTGTAATGCGACTAAATAGGAAAAAAGCCAAGGGGGGTGAATACTTTTGCAAGGCACTGTAGCTACACAAACTGTTCCTACTCAAAGCCTGCCTGAGGGCTGGAGAGTGTTACTCTCAAAAGCAACAAGAGACAATCAATGGTGACCTTGAATATCAGACAGTGGTGATGATTAGCTACATTCTTTCATAAAAGAAACATTCAAGTGTTGAGTCCTCTATAGCCTTGGTTATTATTTATTATCTGACCTTGCAGGTCATCTATGAACATCTTAAAAAACAATCTGGCCTTAATGGCCACATTACATTTTCGTCATTTACCAGATGCTCTTTTCCAGAGCAGCTTATAGCAGGGCACCGACAGTTTTTTCACCTAGTCGGCTCGGGGATTCAAACCAGTGACCTTTCGGTTAATGGCTCAACACTCTTAACTGCTAGGCTACCTGTTGCCCAATATACTCTTAACATGTTGATATTCCATAAAGATATTCCATAAAAAATCTGCCGTTTCCAGCTACAATAGTCATTTACAACGCTGTATTTCTGATCAATTTGATGTTATTTTAATGGACAAAAAATGTACTTTCTTTCAAAAACAAGGACATTACTAAGTGACCCCAAACTTTTGAACAGTAGTGTATGTGAGAATGCTATTCATTGACTACAGCTCAGCGTTCCAACACCATAGTGTCCTCAAAGCTCATCACTAAGCTAAGGACCCTGGGACTAAACACCTCCCTCTGCAACTGTATCCTGGACTTCCTGATGCCCCCAGGTGGTAAGGGTAGGTGACAACACATCCGCCACTCTGATCCTCAACACGGGGGCGCCTCAGGGGTGCGTGCTCAGTCCCATCCTGTACCCCCTGTTCACTCATGACTGCACGGCCAGGCACGACTCCAACACCATCATTAAGTTTGCTGATGACACAACAGTGGTAGGCCTGATCACTGACAACGGTGAGACAGCCTATAGGGAGGAGGTCAGAGACCTGACCGTGTGGTGCGAGGACAACAACCTCTCCCTCAACGTGATCAAGACAAAGTAGATGATTGTGGACTACAGGAAAAGGAGGACCGAGCACGCCCCCATTCTCAATGACAGGGCTGTAGTGGAGCAGATTGAGAGCTTCAAGTTCCTTGGTGTCCACATCACCAACAAACTAACATGGTCCAAGCACACCAAGACAGTAATGAAGAGGGCACAACAAAACCTATTCCCCCTCAGAAGACTGAAAAGATTTGTCATGGGTCCTCAGATCCTCAAAAGGTTTTACAGCTGCAGCATCGAGAGCATCCTGACAGGTATGGCAACTGCTCATTCTCCGACCGCAAGGCACTACAGAGGGTAGCGAATATGGCCCACTACATCAGCGGGGCCAAGTTTCCTGCCATCCAGGACCTCTATACCAGGCGGGATAGAAGGCCCTAAAAATTGTCAAAGACTCCAGCCACCCTAGTCATAGGCTGTTCTCTCTACTGCCGCATGGCAAGCGGTACCAGAGCGCCAAGTCTAGGTCCATGTGGCTTCTAAACAGCTTCTACCCCTAAGCCATAAGACTCCTGAACAGCTAATCAAATGGCTACCCAGACTATTTGCACCCCCCCACCCCTCCTTCTACGCTGCTGCTACTCTCTGTTATTATCTATTCATAGTCAATTTAATAACTCTACCTACATGTACATATTACCTCAATTACCTCGACACCGGTGCCCCCGCACATTGACTCTGTACCGGTACCCCCTGTATATAGCCTCGCTATTGTTATTTACTGCGGCTCTTTAATTATTTGTTATTCTTATCTCTTACTTTTTTTGGGGGGGGGGGTTTCTTAAAACTGAATTGTTGTTTAAGGGTTTGTAAGTAAGCATCTCACTGTTGTATTCAGCATTTCACTGTAAGGTCTATCTATACCTGTTGTATTCGGCTCATGTGATAAATACCATTTAATTTGGTATGTATGGTTGTCTTTGTCAAGGATATGTTTATCATGCATTTGTTGTTTTTCACATCCTTTCTGTAGAGACACAGTACACATAGCTTGTCTGTAACCAATAGAATGTCCTAATTCCACATGGCAACCAATAAGAACATGTTACAAAAGACGTCAACGGTCAAATGCTTTGTTTGTTCCTGTTTTCGTGATGTCATGTCAAGCACATCAAACGATCGACTCCAACTAAAATTCCTTTTAAACTTCAGTCACCCTTTTAAACTCCAAGCTGGCTGCTCTCCTCCCTTCATCTCAACTACAAAACAGGCGGCTGCTTTTAATGGCGATTATTCATCAATTAAATAAATGCACTCTGAGGCTAGGACTTTCCTGGTCATGTCAATGTTGAGCACAAACTCCCGGCCCTATAGTAATAGTTGTTTTATCTATCTGAAGGTAATATAATCAGATATACTACTTCTTTAATCTATCTAAAGGTAATATAATCAGATATACTAGTTCTTTAATCTATCTAAAGGTAATATAATCAGATATACTAGTTGTTCTATCTAAAGGTAATATAATCAGATATACTAGTTGTTATATCTGAAGGTAATAGAATCAGATATACTAGTTGTTCTATATAAAGGTAATAGAATCAGATATACTAGTTGTTCTATCTGAAGGTAATAGAATCAGACATACTAGTTGTTCTCTCTAAAGGTAATAGAATCAGATATACTAGTTGTTCTATATAAAGGTAATAGAATCAGACATACTGGTTGTTCTAAAGGTAATAGAATCAGAGAGGGCCAAATCTGTCACTCTAGAGGCTAGAGGCAAGAGTGACAGAGTTGGCTCTCTCTCGTTCTATTATCTTTAGATAGACTAGTTGTTCTATCTAGACCATATGGTTGCTAAGCAACTTTTGAAGTAATTCTAAGGTCTACCCTGACAACATAGACAAATTACACTGTGTGTGTGTCTCTCTGTGTGTGTCACTTATGAAGGGCTCCCAGTTTGTATGATCGGACCATGACCAGGGTGTTGGGTTTCACTGCTACACGCATTGATCTGAGAGGAGTTTTACTGGTAGACTCAATGATCTGAGAGGAGTTTTACTGGTTGATTCATTGATCTGAGAGGAGTTTTACTGGAAGACTCAATGATCTGAGAGGAGTTTTACTGCTAAGACATTGATCTGAAAGGAGTTTTACTGGTGGACTCATTGATCTGAGAGGAGTTTTACTGCTAGACTCACTGACCTGAGAGGGAGAGGGAGTTTTACTGCTAAGACATTGATCTGAGAGGAGTTTTACTGCTAGACTCACTTATCTGAGAGGAGTTTTACTACTAAACTCATTGATCTGAGAGGAGTTTTTAAGCCAGCAACACAACCACCACAGGACGTTAGTGATTAGTCATCAGGGTCATCCACAAAACTCCAAAACTCCAAACAAAACTCCAGACATTGTCAGCCTTTTGGGGAAACTGTCTTTTAACTGGGCATTAATTTAGCTGAACACGTCATCCTGAGAAGTTTGTTTTTGAGTGTGTGTGTGTGTGCATGCATGTGTTTGTGTGTGTCTCTGCGCGCGTGTGTGTGTGTGTCTGGTTAAACAGTAGGTCTGTGACTCTAGGAAAAAATCTAAGACACAAATTGTTCCCCTTTCAGCTGTTAAGGGGATGTTTCTACTGCCTTTGTCTTCAGTTTGCAGTTGTATTGCTGACTAATGAGAGTCTTCACAATCACGCATGCTCGCACACTCACACACACACACACACACACACACACACACACACACACACACACACACACACACACACACACACACACACACACACACACACACAAACACACACACACACACACACACACACACACACACACAGACGTGCAAACACACACACACACATACAGACACACACACAGAGGTCTTTTACCTTGTGTTGAGGAACAAGGCGAGTTGACAATTATCTATAATGGATTACTTTATTTACTCAATCAAATGTCAAGGGATGCAAACCAGCCCTGCAGCTGTCCATGAGAAAAGCTGGGCACAACGGTGTTCGTCAAATATTTGGTTACCCCGGCATGACATGAAGGAACTACTACGTAGAATGTTGACATTAAGGGATCGCTGGCAAGACATATAGTAGATTTACGCTCCTCTGTTTTGCTTTCATCTAAAGCGTTGCGTTGCTACAGTGCCTTGCGAAAGTATTCACCCCCTTGGCATTTTTCCTATTTTGTTGCCTTACAACCTGGAATGAAAATAGATTTTTTGGGGGGTTGGTATCATTTGCTTTACACAACATGCTTACCACTTTGAAGATGCAAAATATTTTTGGGGTGAAACAAACAAAAAAATAAGACAAAAAAACAGAACTTGAGCGTGCATAACTATTCACCCCTCCAAAATCAATACTTATAGAGACACCTTTTTCTGCAATTACAGCTGCAAGTCTCTTGGGATATGCCTCTATAAGCTTGGCACATCTAGCCACTGGGATTTTTGCCCATTCTTCAAGGCAAAACTGCTCCAGCTCCTCCAAGTTGAATGGGTTCCTGCTGGTATACTACAATATTTAAGTCAAACCACAGACTCTCAATTGGATTGAGGTCTGGGCTTTGACTAGGCCATTCCAAGACATTTAAATGTTTCCCTTTCAACCACTTGAGTGTTGCTTTAGCAGTATGCTTAGGGTCATTGTCCTGCTGGAAGGTGAACCTCCGTCCCAGTCTCAAATCTCTGGAAGACTGAAACAGGTTTCCCTCAAGAATTTCCCTGTATTTAGCGCCATCCATCATTCCTTCAATTCTGACCAGTTTCCCAGTCACTGCAGATGTAAAACATCCCCACAGCATGGTGGTGGGAGCATCATGCTGATGCTGTTCTTGGGGTGATGAGACGTGTTGGGTTTGTGCCAGACATAGCATTTTTCTTGATGTAGAATTGAGCAGAAAAGAGCAGAGCCGAGTGAAATAGAGCAGAGCAGATTGGAATAGAGCAGAGCAGATTGGAATAGAGCAGATCAGAGTGGAATAGAGCAGAAAAGAGCAGAGCCAAGTGGAATAGAGCAGAGCAGAGTGGAATAGAGCACAGCATAGTGGAATGGAGCAGATTAGAATAGAATAAAGTATAGTAGTGGCTCCATGGCATCCAGACTGCACAGAAACAACTCTGTCTCCACGGCATCCAGACTGCACAGAAACAACTCTGTCTCCACGGTATCCAGACTGCACAGAAACAACTCTGTCTCCACGGTATCCAGACTGCACAGAAACAACTCTGTCTCCATGGCATCCAGACTGCACAGAAACAACTCTGTCTCCACGGCATCCAGACTGCACAGAAACAACTCTGTCTCCACGGTATCCAGACTGCACAGAAACAACTCTGTCTCCACGGTATCCAGACTGCACAGAAACAACTCTGTCTCCATGGCATCCAGACTGCACAGAAACAACTCTGTCTCCACGGCATCCAGACTGCACAGAAACAACTCTGTCTCCACGGTATCCAGACTGCACAGAAACAACTCTGTCTCCACGTCATCCAGACTGCACAGAAACAGCTCCGTGATTGTGTGCGGGTTTGCTGTTCACTTGTGCTATATAAGATGGAAGGGAGTTCCATGCACTCATGGCTCTGTATAATACTGTACATTACCTTGAATTTGTCCAGGACCTGGGGACTGTGAAAAGACCATTGGTGGCATGTCTGGTGCGGTAAGTGTGTGTCAGTGCTATGTGTAAGTCGACTATGTAAACAATTTGGAATTTCCAACACATTAATGTTTCTTATAAAAACAAGAAGTGACACAGTCAGTCTTTCCTCAACTATTAGCCAAGAGAGACTGGTATGCATAGTATTAATATTAGCTCTCTGATTACAATGAAGAGCAAGATGTGCCGCTCTGTTCTGGACCAGCTGCAGCTTAACTAGGTCTTTCTTTGCAGCACTTGACCATATGACTGGACAATAATCAAGATAAGATAAAACCAGAGCCTCCAGGACTTGCTTTGTTTTTTTACATTTACATTTTAGTCATTTAGCAGACGCTCTTATCCAGAGCGACTTACAGTAGTGAATGCATACATTTCATACATTTGTGGAGTGTGGTGTCAAAAAAGCAGAGCGTCTCTTTATTATAGACAGACCTCTCCCCATCTTTACAACCACTGAATATGTTTTGACCATGACAGTTTACAATCTAAGGTAACACCAAGTAATTTAGTCTCCTCAACTTGTTCAACAGCCACACCATTCATTACCAGATTCAGCTGAGGTCTAGAACTTAGGGAATGACCTGTACCAAATACAATGCTCTTAGTTTTAGAGATGTTCAGGACCAGTTTATTACTGGCCACCCATTCTAAAACAGACCGCAACTCTTTGTTAAGGGTTTCAGTGACTTCGTTAGCTGTGGTTGCTGATCGTTATATTGTTGAATCATCAGCATACATGGACACACATGCTTTGTTTAATGCCAGTGGCAGGTCATTGGTAAAAATAGAAAAGAGTAAAGGGCCTAGAGAGCTGCCCTGTGGTACACCACACTTAACATGTTTGATATTAGAGAATCTTCCATTAAAGAAAACCCTCTGAGTTTTAATAGATAGATAGCTAGATAGGTCTGCTGTTAGAACCAGTAAAGGCCACTTTACTACTCTTGGGTAACGGACTGACTTTGGTTTCCCTCCAGGCCTGAGGACAAACACTTTCCTCTAGGCTCAGATTAAAGGTATGATAGATATTAGTGGCTATAGACTCAGCTACCATCCTCAGTAACTTTCCATCTAACTTGTCAATGCCAGGAGGTTTGCCATTATTATTGTTCCACCTCTCCCACACTAACTTTCTAAAATTCTAACTTTCATTGCTTTTCTTTCATTAGTTTTTTATGCATGAGTATGATGGCTCACTGTTCATTGTTGGCATTTCCTGCCTAAGTTAGCTCACTTTGCCAATGAAGTAATCATAAAAATAATTGGCAGCAACAAATGGTTTTGTGATGAATAAGCCACCTGATTCTATGAAGACGGAGTTGAATTTATCTTTCTGCCCATCATTTAGTTTAATGTACGCCAAAGTTGTTTTCCCCATTATTCTTTTTATCATTGATCTTGGCTTCATAATACAGTTTATTCTTCTTTTTAGTCACATAATTTCTTAATTTGCAGTAAGTCAGATGTACAACCTGATTTATTAGCCACTCCTTTAGCCCCATCTCTTTCAACCATACAGTTTTTAAATTCCTCATCAATCCATGGAGCCTTAACAGTTCTAACAGTCAGTTTCTTAACAGGTGCATGTGTTCATGTAAGAAGCAATTTCATAAATGAATTAAGTGCAGCGTCTGGATGCTCCTTATTAATCACATCAGACCAACAAATATTTTTAACGTCATCTACAAATTAGTTACAGCTAAATCTTTTGTATGATAAACTATTTTAGGCCCAGCTTTTACAACTTTGGCTTTCCTGGATATAGCCACTATATTGTGATTACTGCATCCAATTGGTATGAATACAGCTTTAGAACAAAGTTCTACAGTATTAGTAAAAATGTGATTCATACATGTGGATGATCTTGTTCCTGTAGTGTTTGTAAACACCCTGGTAGGTTGATTAATAACCTGAACCAGATTACAGGCACTGGCTACAGTGAGAAGCTTCCTCTTGAGCGGACAGCTTGATGAAAACCAGTCAATTTTCAGGTCTACAAGAAAGTAGTCCTCTCTGTTTATATCACATAAACTATCAAGCATTTCACACATATTATTTAGATACTGACTGATAGCACTTGGTGGCCTATAGCAACACCCCAAAATAAAAGCTTTAGATGTGCCTGGTGAACCTGCAACCACAACACTTCAAAAACACTTGAAATAAGATCTTCTCTAAGCATTACAGGGATACGGCTCTGAATATACAGTGCATTCGGGAAAGTATTCAAAGCCTTATTCTAAAGCCTTATTCTAAAATGGATTAAATTGTTTTTTCCCCCTCATCAATTACAGCCTAGAGTCTTCTTAGGTGTGATGCTACAAGCTTGGCAAACCTCTCAAGCTCTGTCAGGTTGGATGGGGAGCGTCGCTGCACAGCTATTTTCAGGTCTCTCCAGAGATGTTCGACTGGGTTCAAGTCCGGGCTCTGGCTGGGCCACTCAAGGAGATTCAGAGACTTGTCCCGAAGCCACTCCTGCATTGTCTTGACTATGTGCTTAGGGTAGTTGTCCTGTTGAAAGGTGAACCTTGGCCCCAGTCTGAGATCCTGAGCGCTCTGGAGCAGGTTTTCATCAAGGATCTCTCCGTTTGCTCCGTTCATCTTTCCCTCGATCCTGACTAGTCTCTCAGTCCCTGCAGCTGAAAAACATCCCCACAGCATGATGCTGCCACCCCCATGCTTCACCGAAGGGATGGTGCCAGGTTTCCTCCAGATGTGACACTTGGCATTCAGGCCAAAGAGTTCAATCTTGTTTCTCATGGTCTAAGTCTTTAGGTACCTTTTGGCAAACCCCAAGAGGGGTGTCATGTGCCTTTTACTGAGGAGTGGCTTCCGTCGGGTTGGTGGAGTGCTGCAGAGATGGTTGTTCTTCTGGAAGGTTTTCCCATCTCTACAGAGGAACTCTGGAGCTCTGTCAGAGTGACTATTGGGTTCTTGGTCACCTCCCTGTCCAAAGCCCATCTCCCCCGATTACTCAGTTTGGCCGGGCAGCCAGCTCTAGAAAGAATCTTAGTGGTTCCAAACTTGATGGAGGCCACTGTGTTCTAGGGGACCTTCAATGCTGCAGAAATGTTTCATGGCTTGGTTTTTGCTTTGACATGTCAACTGTGGGACCTTATATAGACAGGTGTGTGTTTTTTCAAATCATGTCTAATCAATTGAATTTACCACAGGTGGACTCCAGTCAAATTGTAGAAACATCTGGAGATGATCAATGGAACAGGATGCACCTGAGCTCAATTTCGAGTCTCATAGCAAAGGGTCTGAATACTTATGTAAATATTTTACCATTTTTTAAATCTTTCATACATTCGCAAAAAAAATTAAATGTTTTTGCTTTGTCATTATCGGTATTGTGTGTAGATTGATGAGAAAAATAAATAATTGAATCAATTTTAAAATAAGACTGTAATGTAACAAAATGTGTAGAAAGTCAAGGGGTCCGAATACTTTCTAAATGCACTGTATATGAATGTTATCGGATGTTAGCAAGTTATTGATTTCATGAACCTTATTTCTAAGGCTACATGTAGTAAAATAGGCTATTTTCAGCCCTTTCCTGGGTAGCTTATCAGAGATAGAAACAAAATGGAAAGAGCAAACAAAGAAAGATAAAAAAATATACATCCCTGCCAGGCTTTTGGGAGGGACGGTGGATTATGTGCCTGTCATAGCAGATTTAAGCAATGTCCCGATGCACTCTGGCAGCTTTCATGGCTGGGATAGGTTCTTTCCTCCTCTGGCGCACAGCTTCAGGATAGTCCTTGTTGAGGAAGATATACATTTCTCTCAAGTTCTTGGCTCTTTCCAGAACAGCTTTTTTGTCCTTGAACCTCAGGAACCTGACCACTATCGGCCTGGGCCTGTCACCTTGGCCGGTGGTGGGTTTTCCAGTTGCACTCCACCTCAATCTTCCTGTGGTCCATCTTCAGTTTCTCCGAGATCATTTCCCTCACTTTGTCCTCAGACTCTGTCCATGTCTCATGTGGAGATTCTGTAATTCCGTCCACGACCATGTTGCTCTGCCTTGATTGTCCCTGGAGATAATCTGATTTCTCCATCATTGTTATCATGGATTCACATACAGAACTGAGGTCCTCTCTCAATGACTTACAGATTGCTGTCATCTTGCTGTTCTTCAGATGCTGGACCTCTATGGTCAGGTCGTCCATTATTTTATGAGTTGAATCCGCCAGTATTTGGACAAAATACTTGAAGCTATTTTCTTGTTGCTGTAACAACTGCTAGAATAACTATTTTTGTTTGTTTAAAAGATCCTTCACCTGTGATAGACACCGCTGTCTTCAATGGTACTCCTCCGGCTTTAGTCTTTGTCACGGTAGAGACGTAGATTATGCTATTACTCCTCGCAGTTCCAGACAGGGCGGGTCACAGGGAAGATTGAAAACATTCTCAGCAGGGCTCTAGAAAGCCACAAGACCGGCACAATCAAGCCTTCAATAAAACCCCGATAGCGTGAGAGGCAGCTATCTAATAGGAACGCTCACACACAGGACTGCACACTCAGCCAGACACACACAGTACTATTCTTGGATAGTCTAATGTCGCTGTCCCAAATGACACCCTATCTCTTATTTAGTGCCCTATGGACCCTGGTCAAAAGTCGTACACTATACAGGAAATAGACAAAATCCATGTCTTTCTCTGTCTCCGTCCGCCTGTCCATCTGTCCGTCCATCTATCTGTCAGTCACGGGGGGGTGGGGGATGAGACTCAGTGTGGAGCCGTGACTTTTGGCTGACATTTACTGACGATCCATCAGAGTTACTAATCAATGGGACACAGACCGTCACAGGGACAAATTCTCTCTATAACATCCATAGGAAGACATTTCATTGAACTGCCGCAGGGAAGTTATTTAACATATACAACATTCAAAAACAAATGATGTACCTGAACGTGACAATTTATACAGCACCATATACTAGGGACATAGTGATAAATAACATTGTGGTGTTGATGCATTTGCAATAACTAGCCTACAGCAGTCACTTTACTTTCAATTTCATGTCCTTTCATTAGTGTGATTATAAGACTGGGCTGCTGTGCTTTGCTTAGTCACTTTGCATAATCACTTTGCATAATCAACTGTTAACAACAGAGATGAAATAAGATGATATACAGTGAGGGAAAAAAGTATTTGATCCCCTGCTGATTTTGTACGTTTGCCCACTGACAAAGAAATGATCAGTCTATAATTTTAATGGTAGGTTTATTTGAACAGTGAGAGACAGAATAACAACAACAAAAAATCCAGAAAAACGCACGTTAAAAACGTTGTAAATTGATTTGCATTTTAATGAGGGAAATAAGTATTTGACCCCTTCTCAATGAGAAAGATTTCTGGCTCCCAGGTGTCTTTTATACAGGTAACGAGCTGAGATTAGGAGCACACTCTCAAAGGGAGTTCTCCTAATCTCAGCTTGTTACCTGTATAAAAGACACCTGTCCACAGAAGAAATCAATCAATCAGATTCCAAACTCTCCACCATGGCCAAACACCAACGAGCTCTCCAAGGATGTCAGGGACAAGATTGTAGACCTACACAAGGCTGGAATGGGCTACAAGACCATCGCCAAGCAGCTTGGTGAGAAGGTGACAACAGTTGGTGTGATTATTCGCAAATGGAAGAAACCCAAAAGAACTGTCAATCTCTCTCGGCCTGGGGCTCCATGCCAGATCTCACCTCGTGGAGTTGCAATGATCATGAGAATGGTGAGGAATCAGCCCAGAACTACACGGGAGGATCTTGTCAATGATCTCAAGGCAGCTGGGACCATAGTCACCAAGAAAACAATTGGTTTCACACTACGCCGTGAAAGACTGAAATCCTGCAGCGCCCGCAAGGTCGCCCTGCTCAAGAAAGCACATATACATGCCCGTCTGAAGTTTGCCAATGAACGTGTGAATGATTCAGAGGACAACTGGGTGAAAGTGTTATGGTCAGATGAGACCAAAATGGAGCTCTTTGGCATCAACTCAACTCGCCGTGTTTGGAGGAGGAGGAATGCTGCCTATGACCCCAAGAACACCATCCCCACCGTCAAACATGGAGGTGGAAACATTATGCTTTGGGGTTTTTCTGCTAAGGGGACAGGACAACTTCACCGAATCAAAGGGACCATGGACGGGGTCATGTACCGTCAAATCTTGGGTGAGAACCTACATCCCTCAGGCAGGGCATTGAAAATGGGTCGTGGATGGGTATTCCAGCATGACAATGACCCAAAACACACGGCCAAGGCAACAAAGGAGTGGCTCAAGAAGAAGCACATTAAGGTCCTGGAGTGGCCGAGCCAGTCTCCAGACCTTAATCCCATAGAAAATCTGTGGGGGGAGCTGAAGGTTCGAGTTGCCAAATGTCAGCCTCGAAACCTTAATGACTTGGAGAAGATCTGCAAAGAGGAGTGGGACAAAATCCCTCCTGAGATGTGTGCTAACCTGGTGGCCAACTACAAGAAACGTCTGACCTCTGTGATTGCCAACAAGGGTTTTGCCACCAAGTACTAAGTCATGTTTTGCAGAGGGGTCAAATACTTATTTCCCTCATTAAAATGCAAATCATTTTATAACATTTTTGACATGTCTTTTTCTGTATTTTTTTGTTGTTATTCGTTCTCTCACTGTTCAAATAAACTTACCATTAAAATTATAGACCGATCATTTCTTTGTCAGTGGGCAAACGTACAAAATCAGCACGGGATCAAATACTTTTTTCCCTCACTGTATGTGACCCGTTTCAAGAAACTAGGCGCATGTCGCACGTCACAGGAGGCATTTGAACGTTTTTTTTTTTATAATATTTTTTATGTTTTTTGTTGTTGTTGGATAAATGCATTCTGGAACAAGTGAACCTTTATGTGCCTTAATAACAAAAACTTGTATGCCATCTGTAAATACGAATAAAATTGTTCAATTATGAGCCTAGTTGGTTTAGCCACGGAAAAATACATGAACCTTCCCGCTAGCCATGATTGGGTGAGATAATGTATGGTCTGGACATGCCGAGAGATGAGTTCGGATTGGTGTGCCATGTAGCATGCTTCTGTCTGTAATGTGATCTGCTCAGTATGTGTGGATAATCCTTTCTAAAGATATCATTAAGAACTGAAAATGTTTTCCTACTGCTCTCAACATTGCTGACTTTAAGTCAATAGTGCTATCGACAGTGGAAAAAAGTTGTGATGTACTACTTTCTGGAGGATGATTGTGCTGTGCTGACTCTCTGACTCTGAAAATGAATCAGATAATGGAGAAATCCCTGATTTAGATAAAAACATTTTAATTGAACCAGACATTGTAGTCTTCTGATGACAAAGGTGGGGAAGAAACGGTGTCGTTGTCACGAAAGAAGTTGACCAAGTTTTGAAATCAGTGGAATACCCAGTGGAAGCAGAGAGATGATTGCCAAATGCAGACAGTCCAAAAAGAGAGCACAGAAAGAAGGCTGTTGTATAAAATGCCTGTCTCCGGATTACATCTTCAAAGTAAGGGCAACCATGGCATCCATGACAGAGAGGGAGAAGCGTTCATCTATGTATACGGGTAAGATAGTCTAGCTAGCTACATTTTCAGATATTACATGTTTCTAATTTTGTCAAAAAATATTCTCATTGCAAGTTAAACATTAGCTAGCTGGCTCGCTGGCTATGTTACATGTATGATCTGTGTAGTAATATTATTAGTATCTCAGAAAGACATTTGCATTCCTAGTTATAACCTATCTAGCTAACATTGAGCCTAATTGGTTAGCTTTAGCTAGATAAAGTGTATTTTGGACAACAGGGGAAATGTCCCCACCCACCCATCCATCCATCCACCCATCCATCCATCCACCCACCCATCCACCCACCCACCCCCCAAACTGGCTACCCACACCTTCTCTAAACGGCAAACACACAGACCTTGGTCTGAAAGCTAGTTTTAATTTAATCAACAGGGACCCTGAGTTAATAAAGACCAACAGTTTCTTCCCCTTAATGAAGGCCATCAACACTAACCACCATCATAACAAATACTGATGACATCATCAGGCTGTGGACTGGATAATCAGGGGAATAAAGAGAGATGAACCTGGAGAAGAATGCCTTAAGCAAGCTGGTCTTGGGGCTTTGTTCACAAACACGAACACAAACAGACCCCACAGAACCCTAGGACAGCAACACAATTAGACCCATCAAATCATGAGAAAACAAAAAAGATAATTACTTGACACATTGGAAAGAATTAAATAAAAAAACTGAGAAAACTAGAATGCTATTTGGATCAAACAGAGTAAACAGTGGCAGAATACCTGACCACAGTGACTGCCCCAAAATTAAGGAAAGCTTTGACTATGTACAGACTCAGTGAGCATAGCCTTGCTATTGAGAGAGGCCGCCGTAGGCAGACCTGGCTCTCAAGAAAATACAGGTTATGTGCACACTGCCCACAAAATGAGGTGGAAACTGAGCTGCACTTCCTAACCTCCTGTCAAATGTATGACCATATTAGAGACACATATTTCCCTCAGATTACACAGACCCACAAAGAATTTGAAAACAAATCCAATTTTGATAAACTCCCATATCTATTGGGTGAAATACCACAGTGTGACATCACAGCAGCAAGATTTGTGACCTGTTGTCACAAGAAAAGAGCAACCAGTGAAGAACAAACACCATTGTAAATACAACCCATTTGTTTATTTTCCATTTTGTACTCTAACTATTTGCTCATCGTTACAACACTGTATATAGTCATAATATGACATTTGAAATGTCTTTATTCCTTTGGAACTTTTGTGTGTGTGAGTGAGTGAGTGAGTGAGTGAGTGAGTGAGTGAGTGAGTGAGTGAGTGAGTGAGAGAGAGAGAGACATTGGTTGGTTGAGTGCTTCTTAAATGTAGAAAACTAACTGTTTTGGGCAGAGAGCTTTCAAACTCTTTCTTATTGGTCTATTAACTAATTTACGGCCTGGTGATGTCACCAGGCAGGCCACAACTCCATCCTACCAAAACAGGCTGATATTTCAGTTATCTTTTCAAACAGCTCTTACACTAAAAGGGCATTATCATAATTTTCTCAATTTCACAGTATTATTCCAAACTCATAGTGTGGAAATAGTGTATATATAAAACACAGGATAATCATGTTTTTGACCTTACCGGGCATTTAACATTGGTATGTGTGGTTTTAAAGCACTGTACTGCCATTCACTCTAAAGTGGCAGGTTTTTGGAACGTACCAACTAAGTGAACACAGAGGGGGACCAGAACAGTATCGGTGTTTTACAGTACGCAACAAATGCATGGGGGGGATCTGGGCAAAGTGATGATTTACCCAGGCTGGTCAGAATGCGCTGGAACTCCCCTGCCAGGTCTTGTCCAATCCCATGGAGCCGATCCTAGAATACTGAACAATGACGGGCCACTTCTCATCATTGGGGATGGGCAGTGTGTGGGCATGTCAAATCAAATCAAATTGTATTGGTCACATACACATGGATAGCAGATGTTATTGCGAGTGTAGCGAAATTCTTTCTGCTTCTAGATCCGAGTGCAGCAGTATCTAACAGGTAATATCTAATTCCATAACAAAACCTAATACACACTATCTAGTAAAGGAATGGGATGAGAGGGTAGTGCACACGGCCCAGTACATCACTGGGGCTAAGCTGCTTGCCATCCAGGACCTCTACACCAGGCGGTGTCAGAGAAAAGCCCTATAAATTGTCAAAGACCCCAGCCACCCCAGTCTTAGACTGTTCTCTCTACTTCCGCATGGCAAGCGGTACCGGAGTGCCAAGTCTAGGACAAAAAGGCTTCTCAACAGTTTTTACCCCCAAGCCATAAGACTCCTAAACAGGTAATCAAATGGCTACCCGGACTATTTGCATTGTGTGCCCCCCCAACCCCTCTTTTTACGCTGCTGCTACTCTCTGTTTATCAGATATGCATAGTCACTTCGACTATACATTCATGTACATACTACCTCAATTGGGCCGACCAACCAGTGCTCCCGCACATTGGCTAACCGGGCTATCTGCATTGTGTCCCACCACCCGCCACCCACCACCCGCCAACCCCTCTTTTACGCTACTGCTACTCTCTGTTCATCATATATGCATAGTCACTTTAACCATATCTACATGTACATACTACCTCAATCAGCCTGACTAACCGGTGTCTGTATGTAGCCTCGCTACTTTTATAGCCTCGCTACTGTATATAGCCTGTCTTTTTACTGTTGTTTTATTTCTTTACTTACCTATTGTTCACCTAATACCTTTTTTTGCACTGTTGGTTAGAGCCTGTAAGTAAGCATTTCACTGTAATGTCTACACCTGTTGTATTCGGCGCACGTGACAAATAAACTTTGATTTCATTTGATTTGGAATATATATAAGTATAAAATATATGGATGAGCAGTGACAGAGCAGCTAAGATGCAATAGATAGTAAAGAATAGATAGTGAAGGATACAGTATACAGTATATACTGTACATATGAGATGAGTAATGTGAGAGGGCTAACAATGTAAGAAATAATACATAGAAAAACAAAATACTACACTGTTTCCTAAGAACTTGAAGCGAAGCTGCCATCTCTATTGGCACCATATTGCTCTTTCTGTGACAGAACAGAGGACAAAAGTGAACCCTTTACACTTCAACGTCCAAAAACATATAGAGGGGATGATATGTATTTGAGGGACGATGTGAAAGAAACAGGTAGAGAGTGAGAAACAGAGAGGAGAGAGGAATATTTAAGTGAGGGATGACATAGATGGAGAAGGGAGGCCAAACTGTTTTTCTCTATGTTAGTGCCTCTCTAATGGAACTGGGGTCAATGGTCAGGGAGAGGCATGGTAGACAGGAAATAACCTCATAAAAAGGGAGATCACCTGAATGAAAGAATCTGAAAGAGGGGATGATTCCATCTCTGCAAGGGAGTACGTGAACATCAGAGAGAGGTGAATGCAGAAACACTTAATATGTGTTTTCTGTAAAATATTCAGTGCAGGTTTTATAAAGGATTGGAGGATTTGGTTGTTATTGGGCCTTATTTCGTCTTGCTGAGCGAGTTGTCATGGTAACCAAGATAAAATGTGTTATTAAGGTTGGTATAAATACACGACGACAGCTAGGATATTCATCCCAGCTATGAGACTAATGTTGTTTTCTTAATGCTCAACCCACAAACTAACAACTTCAAAGACACCTGGCTCTCAAGCAATGCAATAACTGGAGCAAAAACAGAAAATCAACAACTTAATAATAATTAATCAAAAACATAACAATGAAATTGAACTTGAACTCATTTCATCTGGGAGTGTAGACTGTAACCTAGCGTAGCATTGAGTCTAGTTCAACCACACTATAGAAAAGGTAGCCTTCAAAATGGCCACTCAGAGAATCCCTCACCCCTCTGTTTTCTGGTACCAGTCTGCCCTGATCATGTTGTAAGTGAGGATGACCATTCTGAAGCCTTCCTCATAGCACAGAAACATAATCTTCCTGTTGGCACAAGATGGAGGAGACATGTCAACTGAGGACACAATACGTACGCACACACACACACATACGGGCAACATACAACAATTGAACCACAGCAACATACACAGCAATAGCTCTTAAGGGAGCCATCCATCCTGTAGCAGTATTACAGTGAGCCATCCATCCATCCTGTAGCAGTATTACACAGTAACAGCCCTTAAGGGAATGAACTTAAGCTAGCAGGGCAATTCTATGCCAGGATGGCCCAACATATTTGGATACAGATTTCAAAAGCCTAACATCCTTTCCCCAAAGAACCTTTAAATGAATTTCATTTAAAAAAGATCCAAAATATCCTAAAATCAGTAATGAAGGTAATGGCCACTTTCTATTCACAGACTCTGTATTTTAAAAAATTTCCCAGCTTTGAGAAATATAACATTAGATGCCTTTTAGAAACTCCAGGAAGCAGAATATATGAATATCTAACACTCCTACAAAAGAGAATACATTTAGAACTTGTGTTAAGAGGATTTGACAAATCCTTTCTATTAAGCTCTGGGAGAAACATCTTCATGATTCAATTAATATTGTGATTTTTAGAGAGAGAGAGAGAGAGAGAGAGAGAGAGAGAGAGAGAGAGAGAGAGAGAGAGAGAGAGACTGCTCCTCTCGTTGTGTGTACAGTACCAGTCAAAAGTTTGGACAAACCTACTTGAAGCTTAACAGAAGTTCGGTGATGCAACAGGACAATGACCCAGAACACAGAAGTAAATCAACAACAGAATGGCTTCAACAGAAGAAAATACACCTTCTGGAGTGGCCCAGTCAGAGTCCTGACCTCATCCCGATTGAGATGTTGTGGCATGATCTCAAGAGAGCAGTTCACACCAGACATCCCAAGAATATTGCTGAACTGAAACAGTTTTGTGAAGAGGAATGATCCAAATGCCTCTTGACCGTTGTGCAGGTCTGATCCGCAACTACAGAAAATGTTTGGTTGAGGTTATTGCTGCCAAAGGAGGGTCAACCAGTTATTAAATCCAAGGGTTCACATACTTTTCCTACCCTGCACTGTGAATGTTTACACGGTGTGTTCAATAAAAACATAAAAACGTATAATTTTTTGTGTGTTATTAGTTTAAGGAGACTGTGTTTGTCTAATGTTGTGACCTAGATGAAGATCAGATCAAATTTTATAACCAATTTATGCAGAAATCCAGGTAATTCCAAAGGGTTCACATACTTTTTCTTACCACTGATATCAGTCAATGGTTAGTTCTTCAGAGACCAACTAAGTATATTAACTTATGAAACAATATTCAGCTCAGGTCTCATGAGTCTCCACCGTTTCTTGGAGACGAATTGAATTCTGAGAGTACATGGAATATGGATGGTGTGAGGGGAGAAAAGACGATACCCAGTTCACCCTGTTAGGAGACAGTAAATCCACTTATTGTAAGAACAGTATAATAATAATATATAATAATATATATGCCACTTGAACACAGCTAAGGCCCCTTGCTGCTGGCTCATTAGGATAATGCACTACAGTTGGCTGGCTAGAAGTAAGAGACTGCTAATGGCTGATTAGGTAAATGACCTCGCCAGCTAGTAGCTACAACTTAAAAAGCTTTTAGTGAAGAATGTGAGTGCTTAAATAATATGCATATCAAAAGAGGAAAGGAATGAAAGCATAAGAGAATGGAGCCAGGAGAAATAGGCTAAGTAGATTTGATTTGTTTAGGTTTGCATTGTGAGTCAATGCATCTTTTTTTGAAAATCAACGCCTCCCTCTGGTGGACTATGGCGTAAATTACAACATTAGTATTTATATGGTAAGAGGAGAGTGAAAGAGGAAGGTAGACGAGAAGGAGGAAAGAAGAGAGGAAGTTGAGAGATGAGGGAAGATGGAGGAGGGAAGACAAGGGGAAGATGGAAGAGAAGGAGGAAAGAAGAGAGGAAGTTGAGAGACGAGGGGAAGATGGAGGAGGAAAGACAAGGGGAAGATGGAAGAGAAGGAGGAAAGAAGAGAGGAAGTTGAGAGATGAGGGAAGATGGAGGAGGAAAGACAAGGGGAAGATGGAAGAGAAGGAGGAAAGAGGAAGGGACGTTGAGAGACGAGGGGAAGCCGGAATCAAATCTTGGGTGAGAACCTCCTTCCCTCAGCCAGGGCATTGAAAATGGGTCGTGGATGGGTATTCCAGCATGACAATGACCCAAAACACACGGCCAAGGCAACAAAGGAGTGGCTCAAGAAGAAGCACATTAAGTTCCTGGAGTGGCCTAGCCAGTCTCCAGACCTTGATCCCAGAGAAAATCTGTGGAGGGAGCTGAAGGTTCGAGTTGCCAAACGTCAGCCTCGAAACCTTAATGACTTGGAGAAGATCTGCAAAGAGGAGTGGGACAAAATCCCTCCTGAGATGTGTGCAAACCTGGTGGCCAACTACAAGAAACGTCTGACCTCTGTGATTGCCAACAAGGGTTTTGCCACCAAGTACTAAGTCATGTTTTGCAGAGGGGTCAAATACTTATTTCCCTCATTAAAATGCAAATCATTTTATAACATTTTTGACATGCGTTTCTCTGGATTTTTTTGTTGTTATTCTGTCTCTCACTGTGGAACCCAACCCTTGTTCCCATCGCATGCCGTGCTGTTGATTTTTTTGGTCCAATCATTTTTCACAATACTGTAACCCCCCGTGAAAAACAAACAGGTATCAAACAGGTAACCACCAACTGTGAATCTCCATACAGTCTCCAAGGAAACATGGCAAACTTCCTTCTGGTCTGTGCAGTTGTTCAATATGGTAATGTGTTCTCACACAATTTAGCAGAAAGCAGAGAGAAATCACTGACATTGACAATAAATAGTTAAAAAACGTAAGAACTATAGCGCCATACTAGTTTAGTAACCAGTTAACTAAAATCCACGTTACTCCTGTCAGACTTTTGAGTACACCCCATCTATCTCTCCTTTCTACAATGTATACTTTGTTACATTGCAATGTATTTCCTCCTAAAGGTTTACGAGCTGTGTGACACCGGCCAGAAAGGGTACCTGAGCAGAGAAGACCAACAGATGGCCGTGGTCATGCTGTTTGAATATAAGAATTAAAGGAATAGAACCCATGTACAGCAGTAGTAGCTCTGGTCCATCGTGTCGAAGACAACATCGAGTTACCTGTCGTCATGTGATGGAACGGAGAGCTGCGGATGTATCTACTAGTCTGGTAGGGTGCAATGCTCATTTTATTCCACAAGAAGGCGCCGTTGTACTAATTTATTTTCAGCTAAAACGTATTCTCAAACATTTTCCACAGTCATATCAACGTGATTAGTGACCAAGCTAACACCTCACAAAAACTACAGTCAAGTGGGAACTTTTTAATAATTTTGATATCCCTCAGTTACAAATGTACATTTTCTCAGTCATCCATCTAATCCGTCTTTTGGGTGGAAACCCGCCATTCAATTGCATAGAATTCTACGTCGGACAGAGATTAACATTTTAATCAGGAAAGTTTCCTTTCACAACCTCTACAAGCCAGAACGTTGAATAAAATATTTTAACGTGCTTAACCGGTTGTCCATGCGACTGGTCCTTTTGAATGTTATACAAAATATCCACAGGAAAGTATAGTTACATCAACTTTTCAAAGTGCTGGTAGAGCGCTCAGATTCCTATCACCTGAAGCACGCGCAGAACCAGTGGTGGAATAATTATCGATTTGTCTCACTTGAGTAAAAGTAAAGATACCTTAATAGAAAATGACTCAAGTAAAAGTAAAAGTCACCAAGTAAACTACTCCTTGAGGAAAAGTCTAAATGTATTTCCTTCTAAATATACTTAAGTACCAAAAGTATAAATAATTCAAAAAACCTTATATTAAGCAAAGCAGACAGCACCATTTTATTTTTTATTTACTGATAGCCAGGGGGACACTCCCACACTCAGACATCATTTACAAATTATGCATTTGTTTTTAGTGAGTTTGCTAGATCAGAGGCAATAGGGATAACCATGTGTTCTCTTGATAAGTGCATGAATTGGAAAATGTTCCTGTCAGCTAAGCATTCAAAATGTAACGAGTACTTTTGGGTATCAGGGAAAATGTATGGAGTAAAAAGTTCATTATTTTCTTTAAGGAATGTAGGGAAGTAAAAGTAGTCCCAAAAAATAAATGGTGAAGTACAGATACCCAATAAAACTACTTAAGTAGTACTTTAAAGTATTTTTTACTTAAGTACTTTACCCCGCTGCACAGAACCATGTTACCACCTGCACAAGCTCGGCAAGTATGCATGCCTCTTCTGTACATGCTTCAGGCTTAGCTTCACAAAACATTCTGGCTTGTAGAGGTCTTGAGAGGAAACTTTTATAATTCAAACACTAATTGCTGCCCAATGTAGAATCCTATGCAATTCAACGTCGTCGGGTTTCCAGGCACATCAGTCTTTGTACTTTTATGTTGGAATCAGAGACCAACATTTTAAGCCTAGGCAACAGATTCACCAGGTAAGTCTGACAGACCCAGAAGACATTCTCCTACCAGGCACACTGCTGTTGTGACAGAATGAGTACATAATTAGTGCGTGTGTGTGTGTGTGTGTGTGTGTGTACGGCACGTTGTGCATGTGTGTGTCTGTCATACAAGCACTCGGAAATGAGAAAATTCATAGACCATGGCATCTGCACTTTAAGCTCCTATATCCTTGATGTGTAGATTTATGTAAATATACTGTTTGTTTGATATCCCACATCCAGTTGTGCTGAACATGTGTGTGTGTGTGTGTGTGTGTGTGTGTGTGTGTGTGTGTGTGTGTGTGTGTGTGTGTGTGTGTGTGTGTGTGTGTGTGTGCCCACACGCGTGTGTTTTAGTGAACAAGAGGAAGACCAAATCAAAGTCAAAGTACACAGATTTGCAGATGTTATCGCCGATGCAGTGAAATACTTGAAATACTATTAAACAGTATATGAATAGAAAATGTATGTAAAGAAGTAGTTCTATAGCATTAGTTATTACTAGAATATAGTGGTTAAAGCTTTGGGTCAGTAACCGAAATGTTGCTGGATCGAATCCCCGAGCTGACAAGGTTCAAATTCTGTCGTTCTGCCCCTGAGCAAGGCAGTTAACCCACTGTTCCCAGGGCGCCGAAGACCTGGATGTCGATTAAGGAACCTCTCTGATTCAGAGGGGTTGGGTTAAATGAGGAAGACACACTTCAGTTCAAGGCATTCAGTTGTACAACTGACTAGGTATCCCCCTTTCCCTTTATATACATATAAAACAGTATGTAAAAATGACTAAAGGTCCCACACAGTCATCCTATTTCCCAAGTAGAAATATCCTTTGAATGACCAAAACGTCCTCTATATTATGTTTACGCTGTTAAAATGCTCAGAATTGAAGAAATTGTACCTGTTCTCTCATCTTTAACTATCAGGAAGCCTGAGGCTGAGTGGGTGGGGAGCTTATATTCATGAGCTTGCCTTGACTTGCCCTGACTGACAGCTCTTTGAAACACACTTGTGGTCATTGCCAGGTAACAAGGTAAACAATGGTTGACATCGTTGATGTTCAAGTAGACAATGGGCCACATGTCATTGATGTTCAGGTAAAAAATGGGCCACATGTCATTGATGTTCAGGTAAACAATAGGCCACATGTCGTTTCGAGCCTAAATAGCGTACCTCAACACATTTTCTCTGCAAAATGCTATCATGGTCAACAGAGCTGATCATGGACTATTGGATATCAGACAAACAGCAGCAATACACAACTGTATTTCTATTGTTGTGTAACTAATTACAGAATACAGTTCACTGATACATTTCTTCCTAAGACTAAGTAAAGCCTGAGTCACCTTAGAAGCTTAGACATGAGGGAACGTATATGAAAACAGCAAACAATAAGTGTACTGGACAGTTTATTGGTGCCTCTGCATTAGCATTATAAATTACAATATGTTCATTTACATTTACATTACATTTAAGTCATTTATCAGACGCTCTTATCCAGAGCGACTTACAAATTGGTGCATTCACCTTAAGATATCCAGTGGAACAACCACTTTACAATAGTGCATCTAAATCTTTTGGGGGGGGGGGTTAGAAGGATTACTTTATCCTATCCCAGGTATTCCTTAAAGAGGTGGGGTTTCAGGTGTCTCCGGAAGGTGGTGATTTGTATTGTCACGCCTACTCCCGCTCCGGCGCTCGGCGTCGTCGGTAGACTAACCACCGGGCCTGGCAACCATCATTATGCACACATGGACATCATTGTAATCCAAGATGGCGTAGCAGTAAGACGTGTGTTGTTTTGTCCCGTGTAAATTTTCATTTTATTTTGTATATATTTCAATATATTTCAATCTCTTTTTTCCATTTTCGAATCAAATATACCTTCCTGCAACCCGCCTCACCCAATGTGGCACGGATCTGCTATTTTTTAGACCTTATGACTGGAACCTCCATCAGAAGCTAGCCATCAGAAGCTAGCCAGCTAATTAGCTACCAGCTATTTAGTCATTGTTAGCCACTGCTAGAGGTCTTTACCTTTAGCTCACACACCAGCCGCTTTAGCCCTGATAATACCTGCCAGTCTGCACAGCGCGATATCAGCCCTGAGCATAATGGACTGCTTTTCTCCACAACATCACCGGATTCCTGCCGCTAGCTCTAGACCATTACACTGGATCATTGCAGCTAGCTAGCTGCTACCGAGTGACTATTGTGGCTAATGCCCTTGACCAGAAGCAAGCACCGGTTAGCCTTGAGCTAGCCTCAAGCTAGGCCCATCTCCTGGCTAGCCAACGAAGTACACCAACTACAATACCTCTCTTGCCAATTGACCTGGACCCTTTGTCGACACGGAGCCCCGCCGATCCACCACGACTGGTCTGCTGACGTAATTCAGCCGATGTGCTCTCAACCGGCCTCTGCGTCATGGATTTCGGTGAAGATCCATCTGCTAGCCCCGGCCCGCTAGCTTTCTGACCGCCGTGTCTCCCGCTCGCCTAGCGTAGTAACGGCTTTGTTTCTTCAATTGCTGCTCATTGGACCCTATGTTCACTCGGCTACACAGCTGATGTCTGCTGGACTGTTCATTAACACGGTACTTCATTTTGTTTATCTGTTGGCCCCAGCCTCGAACTCAGGCCCTGTGTGTAGCTAACTGACCCTCTCTGCCCATTCATCACCATTTACCCGTTGTTGTTGTCTTAGCTGTTTACCCGTTGTTGTCTTAGCTCTCCCAATCAACACCTGTGATTGCTTTATGCCTCTCTCTAATGTCAATATGCCTTGTATACTGTTGTTTAGGGTAGCTCTCATTGTTTTGTTTTACTGCGGAGCCCCGAGTCCCACTCAACATGCCTTAGATAGCTCCTTTGTCCCATCCCCCACATATGCAGAGACCTCACCTAGCTTAACTGGTGCCTCCAGAGATGCAACCTCTCTAATCGTCACTCAATGCCTAGGTCTACCTCCATTGTACTCACACCCTACCATACCCTTGTCTGTACATTATGCCCTGAATCTATCCTACCATGCCCAGAAATCTGCTCCTTTTATTCTTTGTTCCAAAAGCACTAGACGACCAGATCTTATAGCCTTTAGCCATACCCTTATCCTACTCCTCCTCTGTTCCTCTGGTGATGTAGAGGTTAACCCAGGCCCTGTGTGTCCCCAGACGCTCTCATTTGTTGACTTATGTAACCGTAAAAGCCTCCTCCCTAAGTTTGCTTTATTCACTGCTTTAGCACACTCCGCCAACCCTGATGTCCTAGCCGTGTCTGAATCCTGGCTTAGGAAGGCCACCAAACATTATGACATTTCCACCCCAACTACAACATTTTCCGTCAAGATAGAACTGCTAAAGAGGGCGGAGTGAGCCTGCAGTTTGAGGTCAAACTTTTACAAATCCATCTCCAGAAATAAGTCTCTCACTGTTGCCGCTTGTTATAGACCCCCCTCAGCTCCCAGCTGTGCCCTGGACACCATATGTGAATTGATTGCCCCCCATCTATCTTCAGAGTTCGTACTGTTAGGTGACCTAAACTGGGATATGCTTAGCACCGCGGCCATCCTACAATCTAAGCTAGATGCCCTCAATCTCACACAAATTATCAAGGAATTTACCAGGTACAACCCTAAATCTGTAAACATGGGCACCCTCATAGATATCATCCTGACCAGCTTGCCCTCTAAATACACCAGCTGTTTTTTCCAGGATTTTAGCGATCACTGCCTCATTGCCTGCGTTCGTGATGGGTCCGCGGTCAAACGACCACCCCTCATCATTGTCAAACGCTCCCTAAAACACTTCTGCGTGCAGGCCTTTCTAATCAACCTGGCCCAGGTATCCTGGAAGGTTATTGGCCTCATCCTGTCAGTAGAGGGTGCCTGGTTGTTCTTTTAAAGTGCTTTCCTCACCATCTTAAATCAAATCAAATCACATTTATTTACATAGCTGTACACAGCCCATCTGTAAATAGCCCATCCAACCAACTACCTACCTCATCCCCATATATGTTTTTGTTTTTCTGCTCTTTTGCATACCAGTATTTCTATGTGCACATTCTCATCTGCACATATATCACTCGTGTTGATTGCTAAATTGTAATTACTTCGCTACTATGGCCTATTTATTGCCTTACCTCCTCACTTCATTTGCACACACTGTGTACAGATTTTCTATTGTATTATTGACTGTACGTTTGTTTATCCCATGTGTAACTCTGTGTTGTTGTTTTTGTTGCACTGCTTTACTTTATCTTGGCCAGGTCACAGTTGCAAATGAGAACTTGTTCTCAACTGGCCTACCTGGTTAAATATTTGTTTTTAAATCTTTGATTACTCTCCCTTTATTTAGCCCTCAGTAGCCATCAGCCACTAAGCGGTATTGTTTTGATACTGTACGCATTTCATGTTTTGTTTATCTGCATTAATTATGATTAAATTCGCCTTCCACACCTGCTTCCTGATTCCCAGCGTACACGTTACATGTACAGTTGAAGTCGGAAGTTTACATACAGCTTAGCCAAATACATTTAAACTCAGTTTTTCACAGTTCCTGACATTTAATCCTAGTAAAAATTCCCTGTCTTAGGTCAGTTAGGATAACCACTTTATTTTAATAATGTGAAATTTCAGAATAATAGTAGAGAGAATGATTTATTTCAGCTTTTATTTCTTTCATCACATTCCCAGTGGGTCAGAAGTGTACATACACTCAATTACTATTTGGTAGCATTGCCTTTAAATTGTTTAACTTGGGTCAAACGTTTCAGGTAGCCTTCTACAAGCTTCCCACAATAAGTTGGCCCATTCCTCCTGACAGAGCTGGTGTAACTGAGGCAAGTTTGTAGGCCTCCTTGCTCGCACACGCTTTTTCAGTTCTGCCCACACATTTTCTATAGGATTGAGGTCAGGGCTTTGTTGTCCTTAAGCCATTTTGCCAGAACTTTGGAAGTATGCTTGGGGTCATTGTCCATTTGGAAGAATCATTTGCGACCAAGCTTTAACTTCCTGACTGATGTCTTGAGATGTTGCTTCAATATATACACATAATTTTCCTGCTTCATGATGCCATCTATTTTGTGAAGTGCACCAGTCCCTCCTGCAGCAAAGCACCCCCACAACATGATGCTGCCACCCCCATTCTTCACGGTTGGGATGGTGTTCTTCGGCTTGCAAGCATCTCCCTTTTTCCTCCAAACATAACAATGGTCATTATGGCCAAACAGTTCTATTTTATGTTTCATCAGACGAGAGGACATTACTCCAAAAAGTACGATCTTTGTCCCCATGTGCAGTTGCAAACCGTAGTCTGGCTTTTTTATGGCGGTTTTGGAGCAGTGGCTTCTTCCTTGATGAGCAGCCTTTCAGGTTATGTCGATATACAGTGGGGGGGAAAAGTATTAGATCCCCTGCTGATTTTGTACGTTTTCCCACTGACAAAGAAATGATCAGTCTATAATTTAAATGGTAGGTTTATTTGAACAGTGAGAGACAGAATAACAACAAAAATATCCAGAAAAACGCATGTCAAAAATGTTATAAATTTATTTGCATTTTAATGAGGGAAATAAGTATTTGACCCCCTCTCAATCAGAAAGATTTCTGTCACCCAGGTGTCTTTTATACAGGTAACGAGCTGAGATTAGGAGCACACTCTTAAAGGTAGTGCTTCTAACCACAGCTTGTTACCTGTAAAAAAGACACCTGTCCACAGAAGCAATCAATCAATCAGATTCCAAACTCTCCACCATGGCCAAGACCAAAGAGCTCTCCAAGGATGCCAGTGACAAGATTGTAGACCTACACAAGGCTGGAATGGGCTACAAGACCATCGCCAAGCAGCTTGGTGAGAAGGTGACAACAGTTGGTGCGATTATTCGCAAATGGAAGAAACACTAAAGAACTGTCAATCTCCCTCGGCCTGGGGCTCCATGCCAGATCTCACCTCGTGGGGTTGCAATGATCATGAGAACGGTGAGGAATCAGCCCAGAACTACACGGGAGGATCTTGTCAATGATCTCAAGGCAGCTGGGACCATTGTCACCAAGAAAACAATTGGTAACACACTACGCCGTGAAGGACTGAAATCCTGCAGCGCCCGCAAGGTCCCCTGCTCAAGAATACATATACATGCCCGTCTGAAGTTTGCCAATGAACATCTGAATGATTCAGAGGACAACTGGTGAAAGTGTTGTGGTTAGATGAGACCAAAATGGAGCTCTTTGGCATCAACTCAACTCGCCGTGTTTGGAGGAGGAGGAATGCTGCCTATGACCCCAAGAACACCATCTCCACCGTCAAACATGGAGGTGGAAACATTATGCTTTGGGGGTGTTTTTCTGCTAAGGGGACAGGACAACTTCACCGCATCATTTGACGGGGCCATGTACTGTCAAATCTTGGTTGAGAACCTCCTTCCCTCAGCCAGGGCATTGAAAATGGGTCGTGGATGGGTATTCCAGCATGACAATGACCCAAAACACACGGCCAAGGCAACAAAGGAGTAGCTCAAGAAGAAGCACATTAAGGTCCTGGAGTGGCCTAGCCAGTCTCCAGACCTTAATCCCATAGAAAATCTGTGGAGGTAGCTGAAGGTTCGAGTTGCCAAACGTCAGCCTCGGAACCTTAATGACTTGGAGAAGATCTGCAAAGAGGAGTGGGACAAAATCCCTCCTGAGATGTGTGCAAACCTGGTGGCCAACTACAAGAAACGTCTGACCTCTGTGATTGCCAACAAGGGTTTTGCCACCAAGTACTAAGTCATGTTTTGCAGAGGGGTCACATACTTATTTCCCTCATTAAAATGGAAATCATTTTATAAAATTTTTGACATGCGTTTTCTGGATTTTTGTTGTTGTTATTCTGTCTCTCACTGTTCATATAAACCTACCATTAAAATTATAGACTGATCATTTCTTTGTAAGTGGGCAAACGTACAACATCAGCAGAGGATCAAATACTTTTTTCCCCCACTGTAGGACTCGTTTTACTGTGGATATAGATACTTTTGCACCCGTTTCCTCCAGCATCTTGCTGTTGTTCTGGGATTGATTTGCACTTTTCGCACCAAAGTACGTTCATCTCTAGGAGACAGAACGTGTCTTCTTCATGAGCAGTATGACAGCTGCATGGTCCCATGGTGTTTATACTTGCGTACTATTGTTTGTACAGATGAACATGGTACCTTCAGGCGTTTGGACATTACTCCCAAGGATGAACCAGACTTGTGGAGGTCTACAAGTTTCTGGGGTCTTGGCTGATTTATTTTGATTTTCCCATGATGTCAAGCAAAGAGGCTCTGAGTTTGAAGGTAGGCCTTGAAATAAATCCACAGGTACACCTCCATTTGACTCAAATTATGTCAATTAGCCTATCAGAAGCTTCTAAAGCCATGACATCATTTTCTGGAATTTTCCAATCTGTTTAAAGGCACAGTCAACTTAGTGTATGCAACTCAGTCTAACCCAGTAGAATTGTGATACAGTGAATTATCAGTGAAATAAATCTGTCTGTAAACAATTGTTGGAAAAATTACTTGTGTCATGCACAAAGTAGATGTCCTAACCGACTTGCCAAAACTATAGTTTGTTAACAAGACATTTGTGGAGTGGTTGAAAAATGAGTTTTAATGACTCCATCTTAAGTGTATGTAAACTTCCGACTTCAACTGTATGTATTCATCAGACATTTATTATATAATTTACAATAGGCCAGCCTAGCCAAAATACTGATCGACATGAACACTCATGAGAAAAAAAGATGAGAAATAATGGTGAGACATCATTCCACACAAGAAAGAATATTAAATCTATAATCCTAATATGTGCAGGTGGCCGCCCTACACTGTGCAGGACCCTATTGATTCGTACAATTTCTAACACTCATCCCCCCATCCGAATGATTAAAAAAACTATACAAAGTGTGATGTCATATCACGTAAAAGTGAATTACTTAGGCTTTAGGAAATGCAACCTACTGCAGAGATTGAAGGGGAGGGGAGCAGTAGAGGAGGGGGACCCATGTACCCCGCATTAATCAAGCAGGCTTCAGTCACTCACTTGGTTTCAGTCACCCCCAAGATTGAAGCGGGAGACCAATCCAGCTATGGCCTCCTCCTTGTCAGGCCTCTCACACTGGGCAGACAGGGGTCATACAGCTTCCCCACACATGGCGCTGGATCAAGGGTGACCTTGTTGAAGAGGAGATCCAGGAGCCTGTCTACATAGCCTGTAATGTTTTTGAAAAGGGAAATGTTTGTTAAGCGGGTAGTGAATTTTATTTCCTTTTCTGAAACACGATGCTATCAATTCGTTGTAGTATTGACCTACTTATTCTACTATGTGTTTTTTGGTGTTTTTGAAGCGCTCAATTTGAAATATGCAATATTTGGTTGTGCACTTTTTTGTGAAACTTTTCAATGTTTGTATTTTGAATTTTTGTGTGCCTGAAATACTCAATTGATTTGAAATGAAAAACTATGACTTGGGTCTGTCGTCACAGGCTTCACAGCATATCCATGGCATTTTTTGCCTTTACCTCCATGGCATTTTTTGCCTTTACCTCCCTTATCTCACATCATTTGCTCACATTGTATATAGTCTTATTTTTTTCTACTGCATCATTGATTGTATGTTGTTTTACTCCATGTGTAACTCTGTGTTGTTGTATGTTGTCGAACTGCTTTGCTTTATCTTGGCCAGGTCGCAATTGTAAATGAGAACTTGTTCTCAACTTGCCTACCTGGTTAAATAAAGGTGAAATAAAAATAAATAAAATAAAAATCCCCTCTTCTTTGCCTTGGGTAAGCTGATTTCGTATCGCAGCATTCCTGCTGCGGTGGTTGCCTTGGAATCTGTGCAGACAGAATTTTCTAAAATGCCTGTCATTACAACTTGATGATACTTGAAAGACACAAGGAGATGGAAAGTGAAATAATTATCCCCCCATTCCAAACTGAACTGCTGGCAGTTCTCAGACAACGTAGGGGGGGCTTAAGGATGGAAGAACCAAAACCATAGAGTGACTATCAGGTGTGTTACAGAAAATATACTGTTCACAAGTCAAAACAGTTACAGCCATCGTGTCAGACTCATCAAACTCTGATACTTACAGCGTTTGCAAGATCCACTGATCCACTGTCAATGAAGGTACAGCATCCGTCTTCAGGATTAGCTTCCTGGCAAAACCCATCGAATGTTCTCCCCAAATGATAAAGCAACTGCGCTTGAAATGTGTACTACACACGCGTGACATGATCTTTGGTGCAGCCTGTCCACCTGAAATGAAAAGCAGGCCCTGCTGTCCAATATCTTCAATCTTCAGAAGATATTGTAAAGTTAAATGAACACTATGGCATCCAGTCACAACACAGTGGTAGGGAGCTTGCTAGCTAAAAGTCACAACACAGTGGTAAGGAGCTTGCTAGCTAAAAGTCACAACACAGTGGTAAGGAGCTTGCTAGCTAAAAGTCACAACACAGATGAAAAGGGGTTAGTTACCAGTATTGTTTTGCCACATTGTACTTAAGCTATTTTATGGTTTGTAAACAAAGCCATATGATGACGGTTTTAAGGCGTTACATATTTAAATGAGTTACAATTACAAGACGCTATCATTGGTGTATAACATTACCGGCTTTAACTGACTTTACATAAAGTAATACCTGCTTCCTGAATCCAAACGTTTGACATGGGAGGAGGGGACCAGTAACTGCATGATACCAGCTACAGTCATTGGAGGAGGGGACCAGTAACTGCATGATACCAGCTACAGTCATGGGAGGAGGGGACCAGTAACCGCATGATACCAGCTACAGTCATTGGAGGAGGGGACCAGTAACTGCATGATACCAGCTACAGTCATGGGAGGAGGGGACCAGTAACTGCATGATACCAGCTACAGTCATGGGAGGAGGGGACCAGTAACTGCATGATACCAGCTACAGTCATGGGAGGAGGGGACCAGTAACTGCATGATACCAGCTACAGACATGGGAGGAGGGGACCAGTAACTGCATGATACCAGCTACAGTCATGGGAGGAGGGGACCAGTAACTGCATGATACCAGCTACAGTCATTGGAGGAGGGGACCAGTAACTGTATGATACCAGCTACAGTCATTGGAGGAGAGGACCAGTAACTGTATGATACCAGCTACAGTCATTGGAGGAGGGGACCAGTAACTGTATGATACCAGCTACAGTCATTGGAGGAGAGGACCAGTAACTGTATGATACCAGCTACAGTCATTGGAGGAGAGGACCAGTAACTGTATGATACCAGCTACAGTCATTGGAGGAGAGGACCAGTAACTGCATGATACCAGCTACAGTCATTTTTCATTCTTAGGTCAACCTACTATGAACTGGTTCTATCAAGATATCATCCTATTTGATGAAAAACATGATTTTCACTGTTCATGACCTTTTTAAAGTGACTAGTGTTCAATGACTCTATGTACACAGGGCAAAGCTGTCTCTTAAGGTGCAGGGTAGAGTAGCCGGCTAGTGACAGTGACTAAAGTTCAGAGCAGGGTACTGGGCGGAGGCCGGCTAGTGTTGACTGTTTAACAGTCTGATGGCCTGGAGATAGAAGCTCTGTTTCAGTCTCTCGGTCCCAGCTTTGATGCACCTGTACTGTCTCCGCCTTGTAGATGGAAGCGGGGTGAACAGGTCGTGGCTCATGTGGCTGAGGTCCTTGATGATCTTGTAGATGGAAGCGGGGTGAACAGGTCGTGGCTCAGGTGGCTGAGGTCCTTGATGATCTTGTAGATGGAAGCGGGGTGAACAGGTCGTGGCTCAGGTGGCTGAGGTCCTTGATGATCTTCTTAGCCTTCCTGTGACACCGGGTGTCCTGAAGGGCAGGCAGTGTTCCCTCGATAATGCGTTGGGCTGACCGCACCGCCCTCTGGAGGGCCCTGCCGTTGTGGACAGTTCAATTGCCATACCAGGCGGTGATACTCCCCGACAGGGACCATTTCAGGTTGTCAGGGATGTGCACTCCCGAGGAACTTGAAGCTTTTGACCCTTTCCACTGTGGCCCCCTCAATTAGATATAGCCACAGGACATAGCCTCTGAACAGTCATCGCAGAATATTTAATTTGAGGGAATTGACGGAGTGGTTTATCCTCTCTCTCTCTCTCACACACACACACACACACACACACACACACACACACACACACACACACACACACACACACACACACACACACACACACACACACACACACACACACACGCGCGATATCAATTCCTGCCTGTAGCTATTCTCTGACAGCCTCAATGGCTTTTTTTAGGTTAATTTATAGCGTGCCCGCAGTTTAGATGTCATTACAGTTTCATACGCTGTTCATCACCGCCCCGCTTATGGCAACGACAGACAGGCAGTCCTCCAACTGAGAAGCCAGCATTTAGCCGCTGTCTCCAATTCAGATTGGACTGGGGAAGACTAAACCAAACCTAACCACCTAGTGTATCATTCCAATTCATCCGAGTGAAATGGAATGAAATGAGAGGGGACGCATGATTTAGATTGGGTGTAATCGTTTTACACATTTCCAGTAATTAAAAGAATGCCTCACAAAAGGCTTGGTGTAATTGTTGGCGTGACGATGAGCACCAACGCTATAACTAGGGCACTGTTGACAGGCGAGGGAGAGAGAGAGAAAAGAGAGAGGGGGAATGAGAAGAAGGGGGCTGGGTAGACGGATTTGAGAATTTTGAAGGAAGATGTTAAAGATTAGGAAGTAATGTGTCTCTCTTGTTTTAAAGCCAGGAGCAAAATTTTGTTCTGTATATTGCCCAGTAAGAGAGAGAGAGAAACAGAGAGGGGTGGAGAGAAAGAGGGAGTGAAAGAGAGAGAGAGAGAGAGAGAGGGGGGGGGGAGGTGGAGAGAAAGAGGGAGTGAAAGAGAGAGAGAGAGAAAGAGAGAGAGAGGGGGGAGGTGGAAAGAAAGAGGGAGAGAGAGAGAGAGAGAGAGAGAGGGAGGTGGGGGTAGAGAGGATGAGGGAGTGAAGAGAGCGAGAGAGAGAGAGAGAGAGAGAGAGAGAGGGGGGGAGGTGGAGAGGAAAAGGGAGTGAAGAGAGAGAGAGAGAGCGAGAGAGAGGGGGGGAGGTGGAAAATAAAAGGGAGTGAAGAGAGAGAGGGGGAGGTGGAGAGGAAGAGGGAGTGAAGAGAGAGAGAGAGGGGGGAGGTGGAGAGGAAGAGGGAGTGAAGAGAGAGAGAGGGGGGTGGAGAGGAAGAGGGAGAAAGAGAGGAAGAGAGAGAGGAAGAGAGAGAGGGAGAAAGAGAGGAAGAGAGAGATGGAGAAGGAGAGGAAGAGAGAGAGGGCAGGGAATTAAACGGCTCTTCTGGATGTGGTGTGATAAGTGAATTGGTGGTGGGAAGAGAGAGAGAGAGTGTGGCTAACTAGAGAGAGTAGCTAGCCTCTGGCTGGCTGAGAGTGAGTGAGTGTGTTGCTGACTAAGAGTGAATGGGTCCAGGCAGTGTGGGTGTGAGCTTGGCTAGACTGTCTCTCTGTAACTGGTTCATTTACAGCAGAATACACAGAGTTTTAAGCAGAGCCAATTGATTGGCAAGAAACTAGCTACCATAACTGTCGTCTCCCTCACTGTATCCGTATTACAGGGGTCTCCAACAGGTTGATCGGGAAGTAGCTCACAGCCCACCTATGAGTAACTTGAAAGTGAAAGTGAAAGTGCTAGCTACTGCCCTCATTCAATGCCATTTTGACTATGCTAGTACTTCCTGGTTTGGGGGCTTATCTAAACTTATAAAGGGGAAGCTCCAGATAGCCCAGAATAAGTTGATCAGGGTAGTATTGAAGTTGAGTCCATGTGCTCACATAGGCAGGAGCTGCTTTCAGGAACTTAACTGGCTGCCGGTTGTGGCTAGGATGTCCAAGATTAGACTAGGTTTGGTTTACAGGGGTATTTATGGTCCTGCGCCCAGATATCTAAGTGATTACTTTCCTCGTGTTAGGGATGCACACAATCACAGCACCAGATCAGGTGTTGCTGATGTGTGCTTATACAGGTTCAGGAGTAATGCTGGGAAAGGTACTTTCTTGTATACTGGAGCCTCAGAATGGAATGAGTTGCCACTGCCTATAAAAACAACGTCCTCTCTGGGCAGCTTTAAAAATAAAGTAAAAATATGTTTGATGTCTTCTGTGCCCATATGAATAACCCCTATGATGTCACTGGAATGATGAGACAGATGTTCTTCTTCTATGTTTAAGTTTTATTATTTCACTGCCATACTGTGTTCGATCTTGTCCAGCCATCTTTTCTCAAGAGGACCACAATGGAAATAAGTCTCAGACTTTATTGTGTGTTATCCTCCATGATTTTATTCATGTGCATGTATGGCTTTTAAGTTTTATGTGTGCTTGTTTTTTAAAATGGTCGAATTAATAAACTAAACTAAACTAAACTAAACTTGTCAAACAATTCTGAAAGTACGTGGAATTTTCACGTGTTCCACCGTAAACTGTCATAATGTCACACCCTGACCATAGAGAGCCCTCGGGGTTCTCCATGGTGTTTTAGGTCAGGTTGTGACTGGGGGGTTTCTAGATTGTATATTTCTATGTTGGTGGCAGCTGATAATCTTTGCCTCTAATTGGGGATCATACTTAGTGTGTTCCTTTTCCCACCTGCGTTGTGGGATATTGTTTTGTTTTGTATGTGTGCTACGTATTTCACATCGTTATATCTTTGTTGTTTTGAGAAGTTTCACTATTATTAAAATGTGGAACTCTACTCACGCTGCGCCTTGGTCCAATTATTTATATGACGATTGTGACGGAATATCCCACCATTACAGGACCAAGCAGCATGCCCGGGAGGTGAAGGAGAGTTGGACATGGGAAGAGATACTGGGTGGATGCGAGACCCTTCCTTACATTTACATTTTAGTCATTTAGCAGACGCTCTTATCCAGAGCGACTTACAGTAGTGAATGCATACATTTCATACTTTTTTTTTCTTCTGTGCTGGCCCCCCGTGGGAATCGAACCCACAACCCTGGTGTTGCAAACACCATGCTCTACCAACTGAGCTACAGGGAAGGACTTCCTTGGCGGGAGTCACCAAGGAGTAAAGGAGGACAGCGACGACGCCGGGGTCCGCGGCCACAAACAGCCCAAGGGCAACCCCAAGTTTTTTTGGGGGGGCACAAGGGGCGGTCGGCCGAGCTGAGGAGAGAGCCAGAGACCGTCAGGGAGTCGATGGAGCAATTTGAGGAGGGTTATCGGAGAGAGATGTTGGCTAGGAGTATGCTGCAGCGCAGGCATTTTGAGGAGCGTGTCATCAGTCCGGCGCAACCTGTGCCGGCTCCACGCACCAGGCCTCCAGTGCGCCTTCCCATCCCGGTACGTCCTGTGCCAGCTCCACGCACCAGGCCTCCAGTGCGCCTCCACAGCCCGGTACGTCCTGTGCCAGCTCCCCGCACTCACCCTGAAGAGCGTGTCATCAGTCCAGTGCAACCTGTGCCGGCTCCACGCACCTGGCCTCCAGTGCGCCTTCCCAGCCCGGTACGTCCTGTGCTGGCTCCCCGCACTCGTCCTCCAGTGACGGTCCACGGTCCGGAGACTCCAGTGATGGTCCACAGCCCAGAGCTTCCAGTGACGGTCCACGGCCTGGAGCTTCCGGCGCTCAGTCCAGGCACGGCGTCCAGTCCCGCTCCATGGCCGGAGCCTTCCTCTGCACCGGTGCTCAGTCCAGGCACGGCGTCCAGTCCCGCTCCATGGCCGGAGCCTTCCTCTGCGCCGGTGCCCAGTCCAGGCACGGCGTCCAGTCCCGCTCCATGGTTGGAGCCTTCCTCTGCACCGGTGCTCAGTCCAGGCATGGCGTCCCATCCCGCTCCATGGCCGGAGCCTTCCTCTATGCCGGTGCCCAGTCCAGGCACGGCGTCCAGTCCCGCTCCATGGTCTGAGCGGGTGCTACCAACGCTAGTTGTCCCATCTAACCCTCCCCATCTAGTTTCAGGTTTTGCGGTCAGAGTCCGCACCTTTGGGGGGGTGGGGGTACTGTCATGCCCTGACCATAGAGAGCCCTCGGGGTTGGTGTTTTAGGTCAGGTCGTGACTAGGGGGGTTTCTAGATTGTATATTTCTATGTTGGTGTGTGTATGGTTCCCAATTGGAGGCAGCTGATAGTTGTTGCCTCTAATTGGGGATCATACTTAGTGTGTTCCTTTTCCCACCTGCGTTGTGGGATATTGTTTTATTTTATGTGTGCTTATGTGCGCTACGCATTTCACATCGTTATATCTTTGTTCTTTTGAGAAGTTT
>NC_042981.1:9329052-9364052 GCF_901001165.1 Salmo trutta | reverse complement strand
TCTCTTTCTCTCTCTCTCTCTCTCTCTCTCTATCTCTTCACCTCTCCACCTCTCTCTCTCTCTCTCTCTCTCTCTCTCTCTCTCTCTCTGTCTCTCTCTCTCTCTGTCTCTCTCTCTCTCTGTCTCTCTCTCTGTCTCTCTCTCTCTCTCTCTCTCTCTCTCTCAATTCAATTCAATTCAATTCAATTCGCTTTATTGGCATGACGTAACAATGTACATATTGCCAAAGCTTACTTTGGATATTTACAATATAAAAAATAAATAAAAATGAGAATCAAAAATTGTCAACGGGACAACAGTAACAACAATAACTTACGGTCAATATAACCATACATTCAACAATAACAATAATCATACAGTTGAGGACATGTGCAGGTTTATTGGTCTGTCAGACACTGTCCCTCAACTTATGGCAGGCAGCAATGTAGTGCGCTGCCAACCCACAGCTCTCTGCGTCCTCCCCCAACAGGATGGGTAGCCTATCCTCATCAGAGAGGTCTTTAAAACCTTGAATAAGGGTTTCAAATTTTGGGAAATGACACTCTCTAATTGTTTTATATTTTTGACATTTTGTCAGGAAATGCAGCTCCGTCTCAGGTTCTGTTGTTGTGCAGTGGTTGCACAGCCTTTCCTCTACAGGGAGCCAGGTTTTCCTGTGTCTACCCTTCTCAATGGCAAGGCTGTGCTCACTGAGCCTGTACTTTGTCAAGGTTTTTCTAAGGTTTTGATCAGTAACCATGGTCAAATATTTAGCCATAGTGTACTGTCGATTTAGGGCCAGATAGCACTGCATTTTGCTTTGTGTTTGTGCTTGTGTTTCCCAATAAGCAATGTAGTTTTGTTTTGACTGTGTTGTAATTTGGTTTATTCTGATTGATTGGATGTTCTGGTCCTGAGGCTTCAGTGTGTTAGTAGAACAGGTTTGTGAACTCAGCCCCAGGACCAGCTGGATGAGGGGACTCTTTTCTTTGCTCAGCTCTTGGCATTGCAGGGCTTGGTAATGATATGAGAGGGGGTCACTGTATTTTAGATGTTTCCAAAACTTAATTGCTCTTTTTTGAGTTTTTTATTATTAGTGGATATTGGCCTAATTCTGCCCTGCATGCATTGTTTGTAGTTTTCCTCTGGACACGTAGGAGAATCTTACAGAACTCTGCATGTAGGGTTTCAATGGGGTGTTTGTCCCATTTGATGAAATCTTGTTTTGCAAGTGGACCCCACACCTCGCTGCCATAAAGTCTCTCTCTCTCTATCCTCACCTCTCCACCTGTCTCTCTATCTCTCTCTCTCTCTCTCTCTCTCTGTCTCGCTCTCTCTCTCTCTCTCTCTCTCTCTCTCTCTCTCTCTCTGTCTCTCTCTCTCTCTGTCTCTCTCTGTCTCTCTCTCTCTCTCTCTCTCTCTCTCTCTCTATCCTCACCTCTCCACCTGTCTCTCTCTCTCTCTCTCTCTCTCTCTCTCTCTCTCTCTCTCTCTCTCTCTGTCTCTCTCTCTCTATCCCTACCTCTCTCCCTGTCTCTCTATCCCCACCTCTCTCCCTGTCTCTCTATCCCCACCTCCCTCCATGTCTCTCTCTATATCCCTACCTCTCTCCCTCTCTCTTTCCCTGTCTCTCTCTCTATCCCCACCTCTCTCTCTCTCTCTCTGTCTCTCTCTCTCTATCCTCACCTCTCCACCTGTCTCTCTATCTCTAGGGATTGGCATGTTTCAGTCTCTCATGGGGAGGAAGTTGTCATCAGAGGATCAGTAACAGAAGACCAGGCTTCTTCAAGTCCTTTAATGTGCATTGTATGTACTGTACACCCCTCACCCCTCTCTCTCCCGCTCCCTCTCTCTCTCAAAACATGTTCTCTGGTGCTGTGTGTGTTTGAGTGTGTTTGTGCGCATCGCTGTTTGTGCGTCAAACGCAGGTGTGTGTGTGTGCGTGATTCCTGGCACACTGCTAAACAGGTAACCTCTTAATGTATATCAATAGTTCATCAGCTCTTTGCCAACAGCTCTATAATAATGGTCATTAGCTAGTTATATATGTAAGTGTCTGAGTAGTATGTCTAGTTCTACGTCATTATATATGTAAGTGTCTCAGTATTATGTCTAGTTCTACGTCATTATATATGTAAGTGTCTCAGTATTATGTCTAGTTCTACTTCATTATATATGTAAGTGTCTCAGTATTACGTCTAGTTCTACGTCATTATATATGTAAGTGTCTCAGTATTATGTCTAGTTCTACTTCATTATATATGTAAGTGTCTCAGTATTATGTCTAGTTCTACTTCATTATATATGTGTCTCAGTATTATGTCTAGTTCTACGTCATTATATATGTAAGTGTCTCAGTATTATGTCTAGTTCTACGTCATTATATATGTAAGTGTCTCAGTATTATGTCTAGTTCTACTTCATTATATATGTAAGTGTCTCAGTATTATGTCTAGTTCTACGTCATTATATATGTAAGTGTCTCAGTATTTTGTCTAGTTCTACGTCATTATATATGTAAGTGACTCATTATTTTGTCTAGTTCTACGTCATTATATATGTAAGTGACTCATTATTTTGTCTAGTTCTACGTCATTATATATGTAAGTGTCTCAGTGTTATAACGGCTTTTGCTCTACAGACATGTCTCTTCTCCACAGCCAACTCAGCTCTCTTTCTCTCCCTCTTTCTGTCTTTCTCTCTTTTTTCTGTGTGTGTATGTGTGTGTCTATCTTTGTGTGTGTGTATATCTGTGTGTGTATCTATCTGTGTGCGTGTGTGTGTGTGTATGTGTGTGTCTATCTTTGTGTGTGTGTATATCTGTGTGTGTATCTATCTGTGTGCGTGTGTGTGTGTGTATGTGTGTGTCTATCTTTGTGTGTGTGTATATCTGTGTGTGTATCTATCTGTGTGCATGTGTGTGTGTGTATGTGTGTGTCTATCTTTGTGTGTGTGTATATCTGTGTGTATATCTATCTGTGTGCATGTGTGTGTGTGTGTGTGTCTATTTGTGTGTGTGTGTGCCTCCATGCATGTGTGTACATCAGCGGAGGCTCCTCCTCAGAGGAATGGGAGGACCATCCTCAATGAATTTCATAAAGAAAACAACACATTTTTAGATAAAAGAACGCTAAATATATTCAAATGACACCAAATAATTAGATCCAGATCTACAGTAACCTCAACAGAACTCTCTGGTGTAGCTGGAGGACAGCTAGTTTCCGTCCTCCTCTTGCAAGATGGCGCCGACAGATAGTACAGGTGCATCAAAGCTGGGACAGGTATCTTCAGGCCATCAGACTGTTAAATAGCCATCACTAAGAGGCTTCCACCCGGTAACGTAACCCTGCACCTTAGACACTGCGGCCCCATATACATAGACTTGAAACCACTGGCCACTTTAATAATGGAATACTAGTCACTCTAATAATGTTTACATACTGCTTTATTAATCTCATATGTATATACTGTATTCTATTCTACTGTATTTTAGTCTATGCCACTCCGACATTGCTCATCCTAATATATATATATTCCTTAATTCCATTCTTTTACTAATTCTGAGTTTAGTTTGCCCTGAACTTGGCAGGTGTCTGAATAGCTCACCGTGATGGCTGAGCTATGTACTCAGAATATTGAAAAATGTGCTTTCTCCATAAAGCTATTTTAAAATCTGACACAGCGGTTGCATCCAGGGGTAGTCTATCTATAATTCTTAAAATAATTGTTATATATTTTGTCAACGTTTATGATGAATATTTTTGTAAATTGATGTGCACATTCACTGGACGTTTTGGTGGGAATACATTTTCTGAACATCACGCGCCAATGTAAAATGCTGTTTTTGGATATAAATATGAACTTTATCGAACAAAACATACGTGTATTGTGTAACATAATGTCCTAGGAGTGTCATCTGATGAAGATCGTCAAAGGTTAGTGCTTCATTTAGCTGTGTTTTGGGTTTTATTGACACATGTCCTTGCTTGGAAAATGGCTGTGTGATTACTTTTGTCTATGGACTCTCCTAACATAATCTAATGTTTTGCTTTCGCTGTAAAGCCTTTTTGAAATCGGACAATGTGGTTAGATTAACGAGAAGTTTATCTTTAAAATGGTGTAAAATAGTTGTATGTTTGAGAAAGTTGAATTATGACATTTTGTTGTTTTTCAATTTGCCGCCCTGATATTTCACTGGCTGTGTCCCGCAGGTGGGACGCTAGCGTCCCACCTAGACCATAGAAGTCAAACAATTTAAAGGCAATGTTACCAAATACTAATTTAGTGTATGTAAACTTCTGACCCATTGGGAATGTGATGAAAGAAATAAAATCTGAAATAAATAATTCTCTTTACTATTATTCTGACATTTCATATTCTTAAAATAAAGTGGTGATCCTAACTGACAGGGAATGTTTACTTGCATTAAATGTCAGGAATTGTGAAAAACTGAGTTTAAATGTATTATGGCTAAGGTGTATGTAAACTTCCGACTTCAACTATAATAATTTATTGCCAATGGGGCCCGCGAGTGAAACTGCTAAATTGCTTGCTGTACTCTGTACTGCATGATTGTAGCAGGTTTACTAATGCGTTAGTTCGAGTAGCTATTGTGGTGGATGAATCAGAATTAGTTAGGTAACATAGATAATTAAGATGTTTTATTGGTATAATATGCTTATGTGAGATACTTGTCATTAGAAAGTGTCCTTTGGACTCAGGTGCCTTTCAGTTGCACGTTTACCTTAGCTGGGGCTCAGTCACTTGGGGCCCAGAGAGGGGAGAGGTCAGACTTTTTTTTTACATGTCTCTGTTGCTATGCAGAATATCAGCAAGAGAGGAGGACAGAATGAAACTGTCTTCATGTGAATGTGTCTTTACCTATTCTTAAACCATGTGAAGGGATGGCGTGATTAATGGGGAACCAATTATTTGTCTCCACAATGTCTGTGCGCAGGTCACTCCCCTCAGTGAGCTTGTCCAGGAGTGGGAATAAGAGGTGTTTTACTGAGGATGGGCCTCTATAAGATAGCACTGACAGAGGAGATTTATGATGTATTTTGATAAGAATACCTAAAAAGCATTCCAGAGGACATGAGCTAATAGTTCTGTTCAATACCGTACCAGGGAGGGGCGGTTCTAGGGAGACCAGACACTGGTCTGTATAATGACTCTGTTGATATAGCAGCTGCTGTGTTTTATAGATATCTTTTCATACAAAACTTAACCTTGTGACCCATTCTATGTATCTGTGGTTTGTCATGTACGTTGAGAGGGGTGGACCTTGAGTATAAAAGCTCTTTGTATTGAAGGTGTAGTCACCTTTTTCAATGGCATCATTGAAGGTCAAGTGCTTTTGCAAAAGTATCTTAAGTATTAAAGATGTAGTTTAACTCAGACTGGTGTGTTTGTAACTCTCCTCATTTGGTAATGCAGAAATTAGCCACCACACTATGTTGACTAGACGTTATTTACTATTTTGACAATGATGTAGGCTGTTTGTAGCGGTTAGTGGGTGTGGTCTGAAGGTTTGGCTTGGAAATGTTTTTTCGCCTGGCCACAGACAGCTTTTGTGTTGTGCACTGAAGTCCACAAGCGAAGGGAAAAGGTGAGACGAGGAGAGCGCGTAGATGCGAGTAGGAATTATACAATGAGCAAAGTGACGATGCTTTTTGTATGTGGCTGCTATGAAAGTGAACTGTGTTTGCCGATGATCAGCGGTGTGTGTTCAGTCCACTGATTCTTTTGAAAAACGTTTCTTAGATGGAAGAAAATGGAATGAAACGGTGATAAACATACATGAATTTGCCTAATAGAAACTCTCGTTTGCAACTGTTGAACTAATGATTACACCCTAGATAAGCTAGATGCAGGCAAGAGGTGATACTGTTGGACTACTGATTACACCCTAGATAAGCTAGATGCAGGCAAGAGTGTTCAAGGTGGTATTGAATGTGTCACTGGTTACGGTCCAAACACTTAAAAGACACACCCTCGGCCACTTACCCTTGTCTTATGCCCTTGGGAGTATCCCCATCGCCATCTTGGAGGGTGGTCCAAATGATGGGCCAAACAAGGGAAGCTTGCAACGTAAGACCCTCAGCCTCCATTTTTAGTAGGCTTTGTGAGTGTACAATTATGTTCACTCCGGGGCCTGAAACTCCTCATAATTCAATTCGCGATGATTGGACATCCGCTAAGAAAAGTCAGCGAAAACTTAAAAACAACATCAATGGAGAAGTCAACATACAAGTGTAAGTAAAAACGAATGCAAATAAGTTAGACATTTTGCTACTAAGTAAAAAGTAAATATTTTTTTGTTTGGTTGTCTTTTGGAAATTGTAGAAATAAAACATTTTCATTCTTCAGAAGTTCCAGATTGGCAGGCTAAAGTTAGTTAGCTAATTAAGCTAATTAATTAAGCTAATTAATTTGCCAGCTATCATAAAGTAGGTGTATATGAATTTAGTAGACATGCAATCATAATTGATTGTAGCGCATATAAAGCACACACAAGCCACCAGTGGCTGAAAACACAATCATTGCGGGATGATCGAGTGACAAATTTCCAGCCAAGGGCGGTCCATTTAAAAATCATTCCTTCCTCCCTCGTCCCCTTGCCCTGCAAGTGTATACTCGTCAGATGTCATGATACGTCATCAGAAGTGTCCACTTAATTTGAGGGCTGAGGGGATAGGGTGTCTTTTAAGTGTTTGGACCGCAGTCACTGTCTGTCACCTTGATTACTCTTACGTATCTCTCGATCTACATTGTACATTTTAAATTGTAGGCTGGATTGTATCAACCTCATGATGGGTATAGGGAACATTAGAGTATCATGTAGTAGCCTAAACCTATCGATGTCACATTGAACTGGGTAAATGGAATATGAATGAGAGGCATCCAATATGCTGTAATAGAAATAAGGCCAAAAAAAATGATCTTCCCTCATCTTTGACGGCACCGACTGCCACTGGTGTACATGCCTGTGAGTATAGTACGTGTGTGCGTGCGTTAGTGGGGTCTGTGTGTGTGTGTGTGTGCGTTAAACCCTGTGCATGTCTCGTCTCTGCAGGTCGTTGTTTCCTGAAGCTGAAGGATTTTAGAGCAGCCTTCAGTAGAGCGTCTCCTCACCTGCCTGAGAGGGCTGTCCTGGAGGCCTTCAGGTACTGGGGATGGGATGGGATGGGAAGAGATGGGATGGGGATGGGGTGAAGATGGGGAAGGGATGGGATGTGGTTGGGATGTGGTTGGGATGTGGTTGGGATGGGAAGGGATGGGAAGGGATGGGGTTGGGATGTGGTTGGGATGGGGTTGGGATGGGGTTGGGATGGGGTTGGGATGTGGTTGGGATGTGGTTGGGATGTGGTTGGGATGGGGTTGGGATGGGGTTGGGATGTGGTTGGGATGGGGTTGGGATGGGGTTGGGATGGGGTTGGGATGGGGTTGGGATGGGGTTGGGATGTGGTTGGGATGTGGTTGGGATGGGGTTGGGATGTGGTTGGGATGGGGTTGGGATGGGGTTGGGATGGGGTTGGGATGTGGTTGGGATGGGGTTGGGATGGGGTTGGGATGGGGTTGGGATGGGAAAGGATGGGTTGTGAAGGGATGGGATGGGAAGGGATTGGGAATAGGTTTGTGAATGCCATCAGCCTTTGTCTTCTACTGTAAATCAACGTTGTTTGTAGACGTGGGCACTGTTTCAGACATGGTGGCCTTAGTTGTTCACACACAGTCGAGTCATGGAAGACAGTTCCTGACTTGTGGCTACATGTGGCTGTGATTACAAGGAAGATGATACTAAATTCTTTAGGTGGAACATTACACACATACACGTTTAGGGGACCTCTGGGCTAGGGACTCTGAATACACTTTGTTGCATCCAAAATGGCACCAATTAGGGCAATGCTGAGCTCATTCTGTGTCTCTGCCCCCTCCCTGTCTCCTCCTTCCCTCCCCGTCTCCTTCTCTCTTCCCCTGTATCCTTTTCTCCTCCCGGGTCCCCTGTCTTCTTCTATCTTCCCGGGTCACCTGTCTCCTTCATCCTCCCTTTTCTCCTTTTCCATATCTGGCCGTGTTCTTTTCTCTCCTCACCTGTCTCCTTTTCCATCTCTCTTCCCTGTATCCTTCTCTCCTCCTGGGTCCCGTGTCCCGGGTCCCCTGTCTCCTTCTCTCCTCCCCTTTCTCCTTTTCCATATCTCCTGCCCTGTCTTTTTCTCTCCTCACCTGTCTCATTTTCCATATCTCCTCCCCTGTCTCCTTTTCCATCTCTCTTCCCCCGTCTCCTTCTCTCCTCCACTGCCACCTTCTCTCCTCCTCTGTCTCCTTCTCTCCCCCTGTGTCTTTCTCTCTGCCCTGTGTCCATCTTTCCTCCCGGGTCCCCTGTCTTCTTCTCTCCTCCCGGGTCACCTGTCTTCTTCTCTCCTCCCGGGTCACCTGTCTTCTTCTCTCCTCCCGGGTCACCTGTCTTCTTCTCTCCTCCTGGGTCACCTGTCTCCTTCTCCATATCTCCCCTGTCTTTTTCTCTCCTCACCTGTCTCATTTTCCATCTCTCCTCCCCTGTCTCCTTTTCCATCTCTCTTCCCCTGTCTCCTTCTCTCCTCCACTTCCAACTTCTCTCCTCCACTGCCTCCTTCTCTCCTCCCCTGTCTCCTTCTCTCCTCAACTGCCACCTTCTCTCCTCCCCTGTCTCCTTCTCTCCTCCCCTGTGTCCTTCTCTCTTCCCCTATATACTTCTCTCCTCCCGGGTCCCCTGTTTCCTTCTCTCCTCCCGGGTCATCTATCTCCTTCTCTCCTCCCCATCTCCTTCTCTCCTCCCCCGTCTCTTTCTCTCCTCCCCTGTCTCCTTCTCTCCTCCCCTGTCTCCTTCTCTCACTCCCGTGTCTCCTTCTCTCCTCCACTGTCTCCTTATCGTTCTCTCTTCCCCTGCTTTCAGTTTCCTTTAATGTAGGATGACAGAGAGCATAGGGACTGGATAGAGGAGGAGGGAGGGGGTGTGGCAAGCAGTGTGGGAAAAGAAAGGGGGGGTGAGAGAGAGAAAAAGAGAAGAAGAGAGTAATATTTAGTGTGAAAGTGGGGAGTGAATGAAGAGCTGAAATGTGTGTATGTGTGTAGAGTTTATGTGTGTGGCCCAGGGCTATGTTTAGTTCAGATTATCACTCCAAAGTGATAAATAATAACACTTGCCCTGAGGGAGGGAGAAGGAGAGAGGAGGGAGGGGAGAAAGGAGGGATGAAGAGAGAGGGAGTATAGGAGGGAGAGAAAACATGCTTGATCTTTTTACACCTCAGAATAGAACTAATGCCTCCAGCAGATAGTGTGTGTTTTTGTGTGCGTGTGCAGCTATGTGTTGTGTGTTCTCTCTGTCCTTTCAGCCCTCTCACATGTCCTTTCTGTCATAACCAAAGAACAATGGAGATCTTCCTGCAGGCTCTTGCGCCATTAACACCACACACACACACACACACACACACACACACACACACGCACACGCACGCACGCACGCACGCACGCACGCACGCACGCACACACACACACACACACACACACACACACAAAGACATGCTTGATATTGGTGTGCCAGAATATGTGTTTGCCCACACATATATTTTATAATGCACACACACATTAACGGCGTGCGCCTGCTGACTCCTTTTTACTCGCTCCAGATTTACGGCCGCGTGCCGCCTGAGCTCTTGCACACATCATTAATATAGCAACCGCTTGCCCGGTTACTGTCCCCATGGCAACATGGCAACGCAGAGCCTGCCGTTGTTTCCTTCCCTTTTCTTTCTTTCTCTCTTTTTTGTTCGTTCTTCCTTTTTGTCTCTCCTTCCTTTGTTTCTTTCTCTCTTTTACCTCTCCGTCCTTCCTTTTCTCTTCTCTCCTCTGTTTTCCTCACCCATCCCTCTTTTGTTGTTTCTTCCTCTGCTTCTCTCCATTCTTTGTTGCTCCTTCCTCTCTCTGTTTGTCTCCACAGCAACTATCAGTCATCGGTGTTGTGTTAAACACCTACAGCACTGAGAGGGATATTCACCTTTCTCATCTCTCTCATCTCTCTCCTCTGCCTCTCTCTTTTCTCATCTCTCTCATCTCTCTCCTCTGCCTCTCTCTTTTCTCATCTCTCTCATCTTTCTCCTCTGCCTCTCTCTTTTCTCATCTCTCTCCTCTGCCTCTCTCTTTTCTCATCTCTCTCATCTCTCTCCTCTGCCTCTCTCTTTTCTCATCTCTCTCATCTTTCTCCTCTGCCTCTCTCTTTTCTCATCTCTCTCATCTTTCTCCTCTGCCTCTCTCTTTTCTCATCTCTCTTATCTTTCTCCTCTGCCTCTCTCTTTTCTCATCTCTCTCAACTCTCTCCTCTGCCTCTCTCTTTTCTCATCTTCTTCTCATATCTCTCACTTCGTCCTTTTTTTGTGCAAACCATTTGCAATGTCTCTTTCATTTAGTAGAGAATGCAGTACCGCATGGACAGTTACATTAGACTTTGGAATTCCTTTGTAAATAAGCAAATACCAGCCTCGTTCCAAGAATTCAGTGCCTTTTGAGAAGTGTAGCTTGGTAAAAAAAAAAAAAAATTGGATTTCACATAATTCTTACATGCTGTCATAAAGATCACATGTTCAACCTAATTATTATGTTTTTTCCCATCTCAAGAATAAAAAAATACTATAGTAAGTTCCTATTACGTGCCAAATAAAGTAACAGGTTTGACCGTTACAGGTTTAACGATCTTAAATCAGCCATAAATCCTCTTGTGACAGGGGGAACTTGTTGTGTGCAACAGGAAGTGAATGCAATTGAATGAATGAATGAAATGAATGAAATGCTGCACAAAAACATTGAAATTGTTAAATCATTTCTAGCTTGTCTATCTACAGTATGTGTAACCCGCTCGGTTTTCCATCACAAAAACACCAGAAAATGGCCAAAAAGATTCTAACCTGTTTACCTGCTTTTACAATATGATTTGACTATTAGATGTTCAGTGTTTATTTTGAAAAAAAAATATTTTAAAAGGAATAGTTTCTGCCATGCCTGCTCCCGCTCCCGCTCTCTGGCACTCGAGGGCGCCAGGCTGCCCATCATTACGCACACCTGTCACCATCGTTACGTGCATCAGCGCTTCATTGGACTCACCTGGACTCCTTTACTTTGTTGATTGCCCCCTCTATATCTGTCTGTTACTCAGTTTGTTCCCCATGTCAGAGTTATTGTCATTATGTTTTCCTTGTCCAGACGCCTTCCTTGTTAAGTTTCATGTCCGTTATTCATTAAATGTTCACTACCTGTACTTGCTTCTCGTCTCCCAGCATCGGTCCTCACAGTTTCATCATATTAAAACGAGAGTTTTAGGGCTTTACAATGATGGTGAATACTTGGAGAAATGTTGGGGTTAAGTGGGTTAAAATCTTCCTAGATGTCACAGAGGGTGCACGGAGGGACATGTCAAAATGCGGAATTTTGGCAATTTAGCAAGTATTTATTTATATTAAGAATCCAATTGATTGAATACTCCATGTAGTCTATATTAAAAGGCACTTCATTTAATGTAACAGACTTTTAAAATTCAATATTGGTGCACAATTTCTACTTAAAATATCAAATATCATTCCTCTCCAGGCTTCCGAGTGACGAAGCGGTCTAAGACACTGGATCTCAGTGCTAGAGGCGTCACTACAGACACTGGTTTGATCCCGGGCTGTATCACAACCGGATGTGATCGGGAGTCCCATAGGGAGGTGCACAATTGACCTAGCGTTGTCCGGGTTAGGAGAGAGTTTGGCCGGGGTAGGAGAGAGTTTGGCCGGGGTAGGAGAGAGTTTGGCCGGGGTAGGAGAGAGTTTGGCCGGGGTAGGTCGTCATTGTAAACTGACTTGCCCAGTTAAATAAAATAAAAAAAAGGGGCTGTAAAAGACACCCATAGGTTCTACTTCTTTGTCAACATGATTACTCCAGCTCCCCTCAACCAATCGCTGTGTTTTAAACCTACTACAATGAAAATAATGGATCACATTACACTGTTAAGAATCCCCACTCTTCACTATCCACAGAGGCTATTTTAATTAACTATATCAGAGTGCAGCATTTGAGTTGGAAAGACTAATGGAAGTTTAACCAACGACTCTAAAAGTGTTATTGCTGTGTGTGTGTGTGTGTGTCTTCAAGAGAGCGAGAGTTGCACCGCTTCTCAAAAAACATACACTCGATCCCTCCGATGTCAACAACTACAGACCAGTATCCCTTCTTTCTTTTCTCTCCAAAACTCTTGAGCGTGCCGTCCTTGGCTAGCCCTCTTGCTATCTCTCTCAGAATGACCTTCTTGATCCTAATCAGTCAGGTTTCAAGACTGGTCATTCAACTGAGACTGCTCTTCTCTGTGTCACGGAGGCTCTCCGCACTGCTAAAGGTAACTCTCTCTCCTCTGCTCTCATCCTTCTAGACCTATCTGCTGCCTTTGATACTGTGAACCATCAGATCCTCCTCTCCACCCTCTCCGAGTTGGGCATCTCCGGGGGAACAGAGGGTTAAATAATGAACAGGAAATTGGGGGATTGAAACCAGGTGTGTAAAACAAAGATAAAACAAATGGAAAATGAAAAGTGGATCTGCGATGGCTAGAAGGCCGGTGAGGTCGACTGCCGAACGCCGCCCGAACAATGAGAGGGACCGACTTTGGCGGAAGTCGTGACATTTTGGCTGCGGCTAGATTTAATTTACCCAGTTGAATACAACTGAAGAAGTCTTGAGCTCAAAATTCTACTGAAGTATTTGATATTAAATGTACTTCTTCAGGATCGGTGGGTCCCCTGCGGGACGGTTGAGCTAACGTAGGTTAATGCGATTAGCATGAGGTTGTAAGTAACAAGAAAATGTCCTAGGACATAGACATATCTGATATTGGCAGAAAGCTTAAATTCTTGTTAATCTAACTGCACTGTCACATTTGTAAGTCGCTCTGGATAAGAGCGTCTGCTAAATGACTTAAATGTAAATGTAAATTTACAGTAGCTATTACAGTGAAATAATACAATTGTTTGAGGAGAGTGCACAGTTTTGAACATGAAAAGTTATTAATAAACAAATTAGGCACATTTGGGCAGTCTTGATACAACATTTTGAACATAAATTCAATGGTTCATTGGATCAGTGTAAAACTTTGGACATACATGGCTGCCATCTAGTGGCCAAAATCTAAATTGCACCTTGGCTGGAATAATACATTATGGCCTTTCTCTGCATTTCAAAGATGATGGTACAAAAAAGTACCCAAAAAACTGTTCGTTTTTTCTTTGTATTATCTTTTACCAGATCTAATGTGTTATATTCTCCTATATTCCTTTCACATTTCCACAAACTTCAAAGTGTTTCCTTTCAAATGGTACCAAGAAACTGCATATCCTTGCTTCAGGGCTTGAGCTACAGGCAGTTAGATTTGCCTGAGCTACAGGCAGTTAGATTTGGGTCATTTTAGGTGAAAATTGAAAAAAGGGTCCGATCCTTAAGGTTAATTTTAAAGATCAAACATTAAAATAAATGTGAAGGTTTTTTAAACCTATCAGATGTTTAATCATTTTAATCAACTTAAATCTCCTCATCAGACTCCTCACTCTCTACCGCAATCACCCTCTTTGCACGGTCCATGAAATCTGACCTCCTGCTCCTGACAGAGTCCTGGTGCCACAGCATCACAGCTTTTATCAGATCATACTCCCTGATCTCTGGAGAAGACAGCTGGACCATAAGGAGATCTGACAGTGTATCAGACTTTAGGTTGGACCGCCAATCTGTTTTCACCTGTTTCATGGTATTAAAACCTCTTTCACATTCAGCTGTGGAGGCAGGGAAGGACAGGACCAGGTCAACCAATGCCAGCAAATCAGGGCAGGAATGCTGATGGCTCCTGTTGACACGGAACCAGGACATCTTCTGCAGGGACTGGGGCTCTTGGTACATCAGCACCTTCAGGACAGTCCACTGGTCAGGGATCCTTTCAACATGGATGCCAGAGGTCTCCACGACCGGCATGAAGTGGTCCACCAGGGTTTCCAGTTCAGTATCACCAAAATCTAGAATAATTGTATACATTACAACAGGCATCATGCAGTTTTAATTAACAAACTATAAAAATATGATCATGAAACTGAACCTAACCTGACTGCCCTGTAATACAAAACATAAAGTAACCTGCTTCTGCATCTAATGACTCTGGCCAGTTGGTGAAGCTGACCAGCTTGGTGGCACACAGGACCTCTACACTGGTGTCCTGGAACCTGTCAGTCATACTCTCGACTAGCCTGTCAAGCATTTTGTCCTGTGAGGTGACGAGGGTCTTGCTGTCACCTCTGGTCAGCGAAATTCCCTCATATCTGTTGGCCATTGTGGCCTTCATCATGGGCCCTTCTCTGATGATTAAAGGTTCATTTTACCATCCTTTCAGAATTTTCCTTTACAACACACGCTCACTCTCTCTCTCTCCCTCTCTTACTGACGTAATCCTTTCTCTTAATTCTCTTAAGGTAAGTATTTCTTATTGCAGTTTAAATAAACATACCTGATTTTGTACTTCTTAAGTACTGCCTGTGTTGAGCACAAGGAGCTGTGGGCTTCTGCTATGGTGATGGTGGACCTCTGCAGACAGGCGGACAGGTTGCTCAGGTGTGTTAGTGTCATGCAGGAAGCCCCAGAAGCGGATAACAGCCTCCCTCGTAGTACTGTAGTATTCCCTGGCCTTGGCCTGCTGGACACCTCTGACATTTTGGGAATCAGCAGAAAGAATATGAAATACATAAAGAACAAAGACATACAAATAGACAATTAATTGCTGTCAAAAAAAACTATATTAGATATGACACATTTTATCAGTGCATAAAGCATTAAAACATGATGCTACCAATTGTAACCGGTCTTCTACTTTCTGAAACATCACGTTGGACCGGATGGCATCAGAAAAGGTCAGTTCAAGGCGGTGTGGCATTCAGTGGATGCCGATGATGTAGGCCCTGTCCCCCTTCAGCCGGCTGACCCACACCATTCTTGGCTCCGGTCATCACAGCAGCTCCATATGTTCCCAGAGCGACCAACTTCCTCCTCCACTCATCACACACTCCCTCCACAATGGCACTGATGGCGTTGCTTTTGTGTGCCGCGTCTGCCTTCTCCATCGACTTGATGCCAACAAACTTCGACTCGATCTTGCCCTTGTGACAGAATCGGACATAAACTAACTCCTCCTCTTTCACAGAACTGTCTGTGGGGCCATCTGACGTGACGGAGAGAAATGTTGTGTTTTTCAGATTCTCTCTGATGTTGTTTCTCTCCACCTCTGCAATATGGAGCATAAACTCTTTTGCCTGCTTCTCACAGCGATTACTTTTTTAAAATCTAAACTGCAAAAATCAAACATCAAACGAATTCAATAATAATTAAATATACAATCATGTTATCCAATATAGCTGGCAGTTGATTGTGCTAAATTAGCCTTCTACCCTTTGTCTACTTAAGAATCAACACTATAAGGCAGGTAAAGTCAATTGTGTCACAATGCTTTAAAATGTAAACAGCATCAGGAGATAAACATTAAAATAAAATGTTATAGAGCCATAGGAAAGCATGGATATCAATGTCAGCATCAGTAGGCCTATAATGTTATGGTATTTATACACTATTTGGAGGTGAACTAAAGCTAATCAAGAGCTGAGAAATAACCTCCCATACTGGACCACGTCTGCTAAACAGACTTGTAAAAACTAGCTACAAAAGTACTAGTCTAGTTACAAGAGTAAAGACATTGTCACTTAATCACACATCCACTCCAAGTCAGAAAGTGGTCTCGCCTTCTTGCCAATGGGATGTACAGTCCTAAACAGTATCTTCATCTTCATGCTGGTCTGCTCGACATTTCCATTAGCATCGTCACAGAGGGTGTCAAGAGAAGAGGCTCCGATTGAGCCCGGGACACAGACACACAGGCAATGTGACACTTGCTGTGTTCATGGTCACGAATGCTCTCCAGCTTCACTGTTTTATTTCTGATGACAAATGAGTTGTTTCGGCTTTTATCTTTAGCATACTGGCAACACACAGAACAACTCATCACTACAGCCTCAGCATCATACTGTAGCCAGCCTCTTGAAACTCTTTTATCTCCAAACCTCCATTTCTCACAAAACATTCTTTTTTTATGTGATTCGTCCTCCTTTTCATCGGTGGGTTTTCGTTTCAAAGATTGGCTTACTCCGGGTAAACGTCGCCACATAACAGCTAGCTAGTAGCTACGGTAAAGAGTGCCGCGAAACTAGGAGCACTAGAGACGGTCTGTGGCTGGCAAATATGAGTAATTTCCTCCGAGCCATCATGCCAGATATTTTATTACATATTTATTTTGGTACAAACATTTACCTGCCAGTGTGGCAGATAGCCTTCTGAGATTTTCTCACCAAATGGAAAATCTACCCGCATTTGGCACTTGGCGGGTGTTAATTTCGGACCCTGGTCATACCGAAGAAGACTCAAGGCTGTAATCACTGCCAAAGGTGCTTCAACAAAGTACTGAGTAAAGGATCTGAATACTTGTGTAAATGTAATACTTCTGTTTTTTTATTTGTAATAAATGTGTAAAACATTAAAAAAACTGTTTTTGCAATGTCATTATGGGGTATTGTGTGTAGATTGATAAGGGGAAAACAAGTGAAGGGGTCTGAATTCTTTCCGAAAGCACTGTATACAGTATTCCCACCCCTTGACTTTTTCACAACATTTTGTTGTGTTACAGCCTGAATTTAAAATTGATTTAATTGAGATGTGTCACTGGCCTACACACACTACCCCATAATGTCAAAGTGGAATTATGTTTTTAGGAAGTTTTACAAATTAATAAAGAAATGTAAAGCTGAAATATCTTAAGTCAGTAAGTATTCAACCCCTTTGGGAAGCCTAAATAAGTTCAGGAGTAAAACATTCACTCAACAAGTCACATAATAAATTGCAATAATAGTGTTTAACATGATTTTAGAACGACTCCCTCATCTCTGTACCCGACACAAACAATTATCTGTAAGGTCCCTCAGTCGAGCACTGAATTTCAAAACACAGATTTAACCACAAAGACCAGGGAGGTTTTCCAATGCCTCGCAAAGAAGGGTACCTGGTAGATGGGTAAAAAAATAAGCTGACAGTGAATATCCCTTTGAGCATGGTGAAGTTATTAATAACACTTTGGATGGTGTATCAATACACCCAGTCACTACAAAGATACAGGTGTCCTTCCTAACTCAGCTGCCAAAGAGGACGGAAACCGCTCAGGGATTTCACCATGAGGCCAATGGTGACTTTAAAACAGTTGGAGTTTAATGGCTGTGATAGGAGAAAACTGAGGATAGATCAACAACATTGTAGTTACTCCACAATGCTAACCTAAATGAGAGAGTGAAAAGAGGGAAGCCTGTACAGAATAAAAATATAAAAAACATGCATCCTGTTTGGAACAAGGCACTAAAGTGAAACTACAAAAAATGTGGCAAAGAAATTAACTTTATGTCCTGAATACAAAGTATTATATTATTATAAATCCAACACAACACATCACTGAGTACCACTCTTCATATTTTCAAACATGGTGGTGGCTGCATCATGTTAACGGAATAGAGCTAAGCACAGGTAAAATCCTAGAAGGAAACCTGTTTCAGTCTGCTTTCCAACAGACACTGGGAGACAAATTCATCTTTCAGCAGGACAATGATCTGAAACACAATGCAACTGGGGTTGCGTAACAAGACGACATTGAATGTTAAGTGGCATAGTTACAGTTTTGACTTAAATCTGCTTGAAAATCTATGGCAAGACTTTGGTGTGTGTTCCTGCAGCGACACAGCCATTTGTGCTCTTCTCTTCCGTGTTAGTTTTTTTGTCTAAAGTGTTTTAAAGTTTTGGTCTACCTCAACCAATCAAGTTTCCGATGGTATTAAATCGGATAACTAATAATGAGGCTAATAGCAGTACTTTAGCTTTTAGTTTTAACCTTTTGTTTGTTTGTTGTGAAAAACACCAAACAAGCTGTCGACCTAACCCTCAATGGATACAGCGAGCCGCAACCACGGATATCATACACAAGAGATGTCCTGCTTAATCTCCGACCCTTTGCTGCAAGTCTAAACTGCAATGGAGTACCACCATTAATACAATCAATGTGTTCCCAAGAAAAGGCATCTAAACCAATGAAGTGTAGCAGTAGAGGAGGAATTCAGAATCGTATTAAAAAACAGCCCTCCAGAACACCTCTTCCATCTATTATGCATGGACATGTACAAAGCATAAGGAATAAGACTGATGAGCTAATGGCTTGTACCCAATACCTCACAGAGTACCGACAATCCTGCTTGTTTATCTGAGGCCTGGCTCACGGAACAGGATCTCGATTCCGTTGTGAAGCTGCATGGCTATACAATCGTTAGAATGGACCGAAACATCAACTCTGGTAAGAGAAAAGGTGGTGGAGTTTGTGCATTTATCAACGAGAAACATTGCAATCCTGCCCATATTACAACTAAGCACCAGGTTTGTACTAAAGACATTGACCTCCTTGCTCTTAACCTACGGCCACACTACTTGCTACAGGAAATAAATCAGGTCCGACTATTTATTGTCTACATAGACTCCTCCGCTGACACCCAAACAGCTGCCGACTTGATTCATGACCTTGTATCCCAGGTTGAGACAGAGTCACCTGAAGCAGGAAAGCTGATCATGGGAGACTTCAACATGTGCAATCTATCTGAACATTTACCATCATATCAGCAATATATTACATGTCCTACTTGAAATGAAGCCTGTCTGGACCTTTGTTATGGTAACATCCCAGGTGTGTATTTTTTCCAAGGCACTACCCAGTCTTGGGGGTTGGGATCATGACATGTTTCAGCTCATCCCAGTCTGCAAACCGGGTCTGCAGTGAGAGAAGGCTGAAAAGGTGGACTCCTGAATCGACTGAAGTCCTCCAGGACTGTTTTGAGTCCACTGACTGAGCAGACCAGACAGACAGACCTGGAATAGACAGCAGATATCGTCTCTGAGTACATCCGTTTCGATGAGGATCTCGTTATTCCCAAAAAGAAAGTCAACGTCTTTCCCAACGATAAACCGTGGATAACTCAGGAATTAAAAGAGCTCTTAAACCAGAAAAAAACAAGTGTTTTAAGTCAGGTTGCAGTATAGAGGAAAGGAAACATATTCAGAGGCAACTCAAAAGCAAAATGAAGGAGTGCAAGCCAGCAAACAAAGATACATTAGAAAACCTTTTCAAGGACAAAGACAGTAGGAAAGCTTGGCAAGGGTTACAAACCATCACAGGCTACAAACCAAAGAGACATTGTATGACCGTCGAAAATGGCCTTGCTTTTGCAAATGACTTGAGCAGTTTCTATTGTAGGTTTGACGTGTGATTTTACATCGCAGCAGAAAGTGGCCTTGGACAATATAGACAGTATACCAGCTGTTGATATACAGATCTCTGTGAATGGTGGAACAAGCTCCCTCACGACGCCAGGACAGCGGAGTCAATCACCACCTTCCGGAGACACCTGAAACCCCACCTCTTTAAGGAATACCTGGGATAGGATAAAGTAATCCTTCTAACCCCCCCCCCTTAAAAGATTTAGATGCACTATTGTAAAGTGGTTGTTCCACTGGATATCATAAGGTGAATGCACCAATTTGTAAGTCGCTCTGGATAAGAGCGTCTGCTAAATGACTTAAATGTAAATGTAAAATGTGAATGATGTCAAGCAATACTTTCAACGTGTCAACCCAGGAAAATCATATGGTCCAGACGGAGTCAGCAGCAAGGCACTTCAGGCATGCGCAGACCAGCTGGCATTACCGTTCCAGAAGCTGTTCCAGCTGGCACTGAACACTGGGATCATTCCAGACTTATGGAAGAAGTCGCTGATTGTCCCAATACCTAAAAACAACAGACTAAAAGAAAAGAACGATTGACATCCTGTAGCCCTGACATCTGTACCTAGGATAGTTAAAAAAAAAAATACTTAAAAACAAATTCTCTTTGGTATCTCATCCTAATTAGATTTCAACAAATTGGCATACCGTGTCTCCAGGGGTGTTGATGATGTGTTACTGGTCATGCTGAACAATATCTACCAACATTTAGAAAAGGCAAATAGCCTAGTGGAAATTGTATTAATTGACTTCAGTAGCATGTTTAACACCATCCAATCCCACCCACTGGTGGATATGCTGGTGAATTTGGGTGTCAACTCTCTACTGATCAAGTGGATTAATAGTTTCCTTGTGAACCGTACTCAACAGGTGAAGTTTAACTCTGCCATCTCTACATCTAGAACAGTGAATATGGGAGCCCCTCAAGGTTGCATACTTTCACCGATACTCTACACAAACTATTGTCAAGCCTCTGATGCAGCCTACACATTTTTTAAATATGCAGATGCCCAAGCCTCTCTCTCTCTCTCTCTCTTGCTTTAACAGAGAAACAGCTAACTCCGTCCAGATAACTTTCTTGAAATAAATGATAAGAAAACAAGAGATGGACATTGATTTTCAGAAGGAACAAAACTCCACTATGAAGATCAATGGAGAATCAGTCAATATAGTGACCTCATATAAGTACCTGGGTATTGAAATAGACAATAAACTGAAATTCAATGACTGTGCCTTTGCAAAGATAAAGACATTTCAACAGAGAACGTTTTTTTTTACGCAAACTGAACCATTTTAATGTCGACCGCCATATCTTACAGATGTTCTATACATCTGTCCTGCAGAGTGGTCTATCATTTGGTCTGATATGCGTGTTCGGAAACTTGAGTGCAAGACCAAGTCAAGCTTCAGCGCTTGATTAAGACGGAAGGATAATTGGTATAGATCAAGAATCAGCCATCAACCTGTACACAAATCTCATCCTTCTAAAAGTTGAAAGCATGTTACAGGACAGTACTCATCCTCTTCACTCAAAATTCAGTCGCAGCAGCAGTCGGGCAAGGGGAAAGAGACTTCTTCAAAAGAAAATTAAAACAGATAGATATGGGGACTATTTTATTCCAACAGCCATTAGGCAGTGTAATAAATAGTCTGTTGGCCCTTGGGGTATACAACATTGTAATGAACACAATGGGAGACAGAGAGCTGGTTTCAAGCGCAGGGCGCAGCAGGTGTTTATGGTAAAGGACCACAGGAAGAGGCAGGTAGCTGGGTCCAGGGGCAGGCAGAAGGTCACACACAGGGGGTCCAACAAGGCAACAGTACAGGCAGGGAAAAGGCTGGTAACGTAGTCCGGGAGATCAGGCAATAGGTTAATAACAGGAAATCCGATAGGCTAAAGTACAGGCAGAGAATAGGCACAAGGCGTCGTTAGTGAGGCAGGCAAAAACTATCTTACAAGGGAGGATTAAACAACGGGGAAAAACAAAGCTCCGAATATAAGTGTGTCACAAAGTAAACAATATCTCACAATGATGGGGTGTGAGGAACTGAACTAAATAGTTTGTAATTATGACATACAGGTGTGTGAACAGGTGATCAGAATTCAGGTGACTGGGATCTGGAGAGTGAGCTGCGTTCAGGGGATCTATGTGTTTGAGAGTGTGCGCTGGAAAGTGGGCAGGAGAGTGAGCTGCGTTCAGGGGATCTATGTGTTTGATAGTGTGCGCTGGAAAGTGGGCAGGAGAGTGAGCTGCGTTCAGGGGATCTATGTGTTTGAGAGTGTGCGCTGGAAAGTGGGCAGGAGAGTGAGCTGCGTTCAGGGGATCTACGTGTTTGGGAGTGTGAGCTGGAATCAGACGTTACAAGCATATTGCACTGTCACTTAAAATGTGTAGATATAGCACTTAGAATGAATTATATTGTGTCGTTTCTGTGTTTTCATGTTTTAAAATGACAATCTAGCAATGAACAACAACCAACTTGAACCAGCTTGAATATTTTTTACATATTATAATATTTACATATTATTATAATATTTATTGTACAATCCAGGTGTGCAAAGCTATTAGACTTACCCAGAAAGACTCACACCAAAGTTGATTCTAACATGTATTGACTCGGGTGTGAATACTTATGTAAATGAGATATTTAAATACTTATCTAAAGGAGATTTCTACAAATATTTCTTAAGCCATATTTTCACTTTGTCATTATGGGGTAGTGTGTAGATGAATGGGGTAGTGTGTAGATGAATGGGGTAGTGTGTAGATGGGTGGGGTAGTGTGTAGATGAATGGGGTAGTGTGTAGATGGGTGGGGTAGTGTGTAGATGAATGGGGTAGTGTGTAGATGAATGGGGTAGTGTGTAGATGGGTGGGTAGTGTGTAGATGGGTGGGGTAGTGTGTAGATGGATGGGGTAGTGTGTAGATGGATGGGGTAGTGTGTAGATGGATGGGGTAGTGTGTAGATGGGTGGGGTAGTGTGTAGATGGATGGGGTAGTGTGTAGATGGGTAGGGTAGTGTGTAGATGGATGGGGTAGCGTGTAGATGGATGGGGTAGTGTGTAGATGGATGGGGTAGTGTGTAGATGGGTGGGGTAGTGTGTAGATGGATGGGGTAGTGTGTAGATGGGTAGGGTAGTGTGTAGATGGATGGGGTAGCGTGTAGATGGATGGGGTAGTGTGTAGATGGGTAGGGTAGTGTGTAGATGGATGGGGTAGTGTGTAGATGGGTGGGGTAGTGTGACTAGACAACAGGGTAGATAATAGACAGTAACAGCAGTATACTGTAGGAAGGGATAGAGGATAGATAATAGACAGTAACAGCAGTATACTGTAGGTAGGGATAGAGGATAGATAATAGACAGTAACAGCAGTATACTGTAGGTAGGGTTAGTGACTAGGCAACAGGATAGATAATAGACAGTAACAGCAGTATACTGTAGGTAGGGATAAGGTGACTAGGCAACAGGATAGATAATAGACAGTAACAGCAGTATACGGTAGGTAGGGATAAAGGATAGAAAATAGACAGTAACAGCAGTATACTGTAGGTAGGGATAGAGGATAGATAATAGACAGTAACAACAGTATACTGTAGGTAGGGGTAAAGTAACTAGACAACATGATAGATAATTGACAGTAACAGCAGTATACTGTAGGTAGGGGTAAAAGATAGATAATAGACAGTAACAGCAGTATACTGTAGGTAGGGGTAAAGGATAGATAATAGACAGTTACAGCAGTATACTGTAGGTAGGGGTAAAGTGACTAGACAACAGGATAGATAATAGACAGTAACAGCAGTATACTGTAGGTAGGGTTAGTGACTAGACAACAGGATAGATAATAGACAGTAACAGCAGTATACTGTAGGTTGGGATAGAGTGACTAGACAACAGGATAGATAATAGACAGTAACAGCAGTATACTGTAGGTAGGGGTAAAATATAGATAATAGAAAGTAACAGCAGTATACTGTAGGTAGGGGTAAAATATAGATAATAGACAGTAACAGCAGTATACTGTAGGTAGGGATGAAGGATAGATAATAGACAGTAACAGCAGTATACTGTAGGTAGGGGTAAAGGATAGATAATTGACAGTAACAGCAGTACACTGTAGGTAGGGGTAAAGGATAGATAATAGACAGTTACAGCAGTATACTGTAGGTAGGGGTAAAGTGACTAGACACAGGATAGGTAATACACAGTAACAGCAGTATACTGTAGGTAGGGGTAAAGTGACTAGGCAACAGGATAGATAATAGACAGTAACAGCAGTATACTGTAGGTAGGGGTAAAGTGACTAGACAACAGGATAGATAATAGACAGTAACAACAGTATACTGTAGGTAGGGATAAAGTGACTAGGCAACAGGATAGATAATAGACAGTAACAGCAGTATACTGTAGGTAGGGATAAATGGTAGATTATAGGCAGTAACAGCAGTATACTGTAGGTAGGGGTAAAGTGACTAGACAACAGGATAGATAATAGACAGTAACAGCAGTATACTGTAGGTAGGGATAAAGTGACTAGACAACAGGATAGATAATAGACAGTAACAGCAGTATACTGTAGGTTGGGATAAAGTGACTAGACAACAGGATAGATAATAGACAGTAACAGCAGTATACTGTCGGTAGGGGTAAAGTGACTAGACAACAGCTTAGGTAATAGACAGTAACAGCAGTGTGTGTCAAACGACTTAGTGCAGAAAAGGGTCAAAGCAGATATTCCGGGTAGCTATTGCTTAACTATTTAACAAACTATTTAGCAGTCTTACAGCTTGGCGGTAGAAACTGTTCAGGGTCCTGTTAATTCCAATCTCCTGAGGGGGAATCGGCATTGTCACGACTGTGTTGGTGTGTGGGGAGCATGTTAGGTCCTTAGTGATGTGGACACCGAGGAACTTGATGCTCTTGACCCGCTCCACTACAGCCCCGTGCTGTGGATGGGGGCGTGCTCCGTGGCATTCTTCACCGGTTTCCATTTCTGGTTGCCATTTTTTTGTGGTTGCCCTTTTCTTGCTCCCACTATCTGTCTTTTGTCTTTCTCTGTCTCTCTCTCTGTCTCTCTCTCTCTCTCTCTCTCTCTCTGTCTCCCTCTATCTTTCTCTCTTTCAAACCTCTCATATTTACCTGCTCAGGAGATGTCTCTATCAGCCCAGCCCAGTCCCACCTCTCTCTCTTTTCTCAATAACGTTTCCTCTCCTCCTTGGTCTTCAGGGTATTCCTTTGTTTGTCTAATCACAGTTTTCTATCCGATTATGTTATTTTTCTAATTGAATTATCACTTTGTTTGGCATATGTCTGTTCTTTCATCAGCTGGTTATCTGTGGGAAAGCAGCTTCCTCTAGCCTATTATTTGCTGTTTATAAACTGGGTGGTTCGAGCCCTGAACGCTGATTGGCTGACAGCCGTGGTATATCAGACCGTATACCACGGGTATTACAAAACATTTATTTTTACTGCTCTAATTACGTTGGTAACCAGTTTATAATATCAATAAGGCACCTCGGGGGTTTGTGGTACATGGCCAAGGGCTGTGTCCAGGCACTAGGCGTTGCGTCGTGCTTAAGAACATCCCATAGCCGTGGTATATTGGCCATATACCACACCCCCTCATGCCTTATTGTTTAAATAGTACATGACCTCTGTCCTTTTTTTATGTAAATATCTGCATCTTTATTTAGCCCTTTTTCTCCCCAATTTCGTTGCGTCCGATTGGTAGTTACACTCTTGTCACATCACTGCAACTCTCGTATGGACTTCGGAGAGGCAAAGGTCAAGAGCCGTGCGTCCTCCGAAAACACAACCCAGCCAAACCGCTCTTCTTCCTGACACAATGCCCGCTTAACCCAGAAGCACCAATGTGTCGGAGGAAACACCGTACACCTGGCGACCGTGTCAGCGTGCACTGCACCCGGCCCGCCACAGGAGTCGCTAGTGCACAATGGGACAAGGACATCCTTACCGGCCAAACCCTCCCCTAACCTGGACGACGCTGGGCCTATTGTGCGCCACCCTATGGATCTCCCGGTAGCCGCTGGCTGCGACAGAACCTGGACTCGAACCCAGAATCTCTAGTGGCACAGCTAGCACTGCGATGCAGTGCCTTAGACCACTGCGCCACTCGGGAGGCCCTTTGATGAAGAAGTTGACAATCAGGTAGGTTGAATTTGTCTAGTTGAATTTTTCAGCTAAGTTTAAGTATGTCGGTAAAAGTGTTCATGGTTCTAAAAGTAGAAATGTGGTGTTTTTTAGCTGCCCCCTCCATTTCCACATGCGTTATGTCTTTATGGAGTCTGAAAGTTTCCCTGGCTTTGTATATATATAGGCCAGGGTTATTTAACTCTGACCCTACAAGGCCCAGAGCCTGCTGTTCTACCTGATAATTAATTGCACCCACCTGGTGTCCCACATCTAAATCAGTCCCTGATTAGAGGGGAACAATGGAAAAAAATCTAGTGGAACTAGCTTCGAGGTCCAGAGTTGAGTTTGAGGGATATAGGCAGTGACACACGTGCACACACACACACTCACACACACACACACACACACACACACACACACACACACACACACACACACACACACACACACACACACACACACACACACACACACACACACACACACACACACACACACACACACCTCAATATATTTCCTGTGTGGTGGAGGTATGTGGTAGAGGACTAATGTAATCGCCATGGTAACTCCGTAGAGTACAATAGAGAGCGAAACTCCCAGAGGAACAGCCCCATTTCCTGCTCCCTCATAGATCTGTTTGTGTGTGTGTGTGTGTGTGTGTGTGTGTGTGTGTGTGTGTGTGTGTGTGTGACAGTGCGAGTGAGTGCTAAGTTTGTCTCTCCTCTCTGAGTACTCGACCCCCAGGTCTGTGTGGTCATGTGTGTAAGCGTTAACCCGTGTATGACATAATAACAGGCTGTGGAGAATATTATTTACCTGCCGTAGGTGGTGTGAAATCCTGTCCTCTCTCCGTGTTCTCTCTCTCTCCATACCTCTCTCCACGTTCTCTCTCTCTCCATACCTCTCTCCGTGTCCTCTCTCTCTCCATTCCTCTCTCCACGTTCTCTCTCTCTCCATACCTCTCTCCGTGTCCTCTCTCTCTCCATACCTCTCTCCGTGTTCTCTATCTCTCCTTACCTCTCTCCACGTTCTCTCTCTCTCCATACCTCTCTCCACGATCTCTCTCTCTCCATACCTCTCTCCACGTTCTCTCTCTCTCCATACCTCTCTCCGTGTCCTCTCTCTCTCCATTCCTCTCTCCGTGTTCTCTCTCTCTCCATAACTCTCTCCACGTTCTCTCTCTCTCCATACCTCTCTCCACGTTCTCTCTCTCTCCATACCTCTCTCCACGTTCTCTCTCTCTCCATACCTCTCTCCGTGTCCTCTCTCTCTCCATACCTCTCTCCACGTTCTCTCTCTCTCCATACCTCTCTCCACGATCTCTCTCTCTCCATACCTCTCTCCACGTTCTCTCTCTCTCCGTACCTCTCTCCGTGTCCTCTCTCTCTCCATACCTCTCTCCACGTTCTCTCTCTCTCCATACCTCTCTCCACGTTCTCCCTCTCTCCATACCTCTCTCCACGTTCTCTCTCTCTCCATACCTCTCTCCACGTTCTCTCTCTCTCCATACCTCTCTCCACGTTCTCTCTCTCTTCCTGACTATACCCATATCAACATACTGTCTCTCAATTCAATTCAATTCAATTCAATTCAATTCGCTTTATTGGCATGACGTAACAATGTACATATTGCCAAAGCTTACTTTGGATATTTACAATATAAAAAATAAATAAAAATGAGAATCAAAAATTGTCAACGGGACAACAGTAACAACAATAACCAACGGTCAATATAACCATACATTCAACAATAACAATAATCATACAGTTGAGGACATGTGCAGGTTTATTGGTCTGTCAGACACTGTCCCTCAACTTATGGCAGGCAGCAATGTAGTGCGCTGCCAACCCACAGCTCTCTGCGTCCTCCCCCAACAGGATGGGTAGCCTATCCTCATCAGAGAGGTCTTTAAAACCTTGAATAAGGATTTCAAATTTGGGGAAATGACACTCTCTAATTGTTTTATATTTTTGACATTTTGTCAGGAAATGCAGCTCCGTCTCAGGTTCTGCTGTTGTGCAGTGGTTGCACAGCCTTTCCTCTACAGGGAGCCAGGTTTTCCTGTGTCTACCCTTCTCAATGGCAAGGCTGTGCTCACTGAGCCTGTACTTTGTCAAGGTTTTTCTAAGGTTTTGATCAGTAACCATGGTCAAATATTTAGCCATAGTGTACTGTCGATTTAGGGCCAGATAGCACTGCATTTTGCTTTGTGTTTGTGCTTGTGTTTCCCAATAAGCAATGTAGTTTTGTTTTGACTGTGTTGTAATTTGGTTTATTCTGATTGATTGGATGTTCTGGTCCTGAGGCTTCAGTGTGTTAGTAGAACAGGTTTGTGAACTCAGCCCCAGGACCAGCTGGATGAGGGGACTCTTTTCTTTGCTCAGCTCTTGGCATTGCAGGGCTTGGTAATGATATGAGAGGGGGTCACTGTATTTTAGATGTTTCCAAAACTTAATTGCTCTTTTTTGAGTTTTTATTATTAGTGGATATTGGCCTAATTCTGCCCTGCATGCATTGTTTGTAGTTTTCCTCTGGACACGTAGGAGAATCTTACAGAACTCTGCATGTAGGGTTTCAATGGGGTGTTTGTCCCATTTGATGAAATCTTGTTTTGCAAGTGGACCCCACACCTCGCTGCCATAAAGTGCAATTGGTTCAATGACATATTCAATTAGTTTTAGCCAAATTTTAATAGGTATTTCAATTTGAATTTGCTTTTTAATGGCGTAGAATGCCCTGCGTGCTTTCTCTCTCAGTTCATTCACTGCCTCATTAAGGTGTCCAGTTGAGCTTATTTTTAAACCTAAGTAATTGTAGTGTGTACAGTACTCTATATATTTTGTACCAATTGAGAACTTTGGTCTAATTCCCTGAGATCTGGATCTTCTCTGGAAAATCATTATTTTAGTCTTTTTGGGGTTTACTGCCAGGGCCCAGGTCTGGCAGTACTGCTCTAGCAGGTCCAGGCTCTGCTGTAGGCCAGGTGCTGTGGGTGACAGCAGGCATAGGTCATCTGCGAAGAGTAGGCATTTAACTTCTGAATTGTGGAGACTAACACCAGGGGCTGAGGATTTTTCTAGAATAGTGGCCAATTCGTTAATGTAAATATTGAAGAGTGCAGGGCTCAGATTGCAACCCTGACGAAGGCCCCGCCCCTGGTTAAAGAATTCTGTCCTTTTCTTACCAATTTTAATGCTGCACGTATTGCCAGTATACATTGATTTAATTATGTCATATGTTTTACCCCCTACACCACTTTCAATAACTTTGTAGAACAGTCCTGTATGCCAAATAGAATCAAATGCTTTTTGGAAGTCGATAAAGCAAGTGTATATTTTGGTATTATTTTGGTGGACATGTTTATCTATCAGGGTGTGTAAGGTGTAAATATGATCAGTTGTGCGATGTTTTGGTATAAATCCAATTTGGCTTTTACTCAAGACATTGTGCTTATTAAGGAAGTTTAGAACTCTTACATTGATGATACTACAGAAAACCTTCCCCAGGTTACTGTTCACACAAATGCCTCTGTAATTGTTAGGGTCAAATTTGTCTCCATTCTTAAAGATTGGGGTTATGAGTCCTTGATTCCAGATGTCAGGGAAATAACCTACACTCAGGATCAAATTAAACAATTTTAATATAGCCAATTGAAATTTTGCACTAGTGAGTTTGAGCATTTCATTTAGGATGCCATCAGGTCCGCAGGCTTTTTTAAATTTGAGAGCCTGAAGTTTCTTATAGAGCTCCTGGTCAGTAATTGGGGAGTCCAATGGGTTTTGATTGTCCTTTATAGCTTTTTCTAATCCATTCAACTTCTCATGGATTTGGCGTTGTTCTGCGTTTGTGTCAATTTGAACGGTGTTGTAGAGTGTTTTGAAATGGGTTGTCCATATGTCACCATTTTGTATTGCTAATTCCTCTTGTTTAGATTTTTTTAGTTTTTTCCAATTTTGCCAAAAGTCTCTCTCTCTCTCTTCCTGACTATACCCATATCAACATACTGTCTCTCTCTCTCTCTCTTCCTGACTATACCCATATCAACATACTGTCTCTCTCTCTCTCTTCCTGACTATACCCATATCAACATACTGTCTCTCTCTCTTCCTGACTATACCCATATCAACATACTGTCTCTCTCTCTCTCTCTCTTCCTGACTATACCCATATCAACATACTGTCTCTCTCTCTCTCTCTCTCTCTCTTCCTGACTATACCCATATCAACATACTGTCTCTCTCTCTCTCTCTCTTCCTTCCTGCCTATACCCATATCAACATACTGTCTCTCTCTCTCTCTCTCTCTTCCTGACTATACCCATATCAACATACTGTCCTCTCTCTCTCTCTCTCTCTCTGCTTCCTGACTATACCCATATCAAACATACTGTCTCTCTCTCTCAGTCTTCCTGACTATACCCATATCAACATACTGTCTCTCCTCCTCTCTCTCTCTCTCTTCCTGACTATCCCATATCACATACCTGTCTCTCTCTCTCGCTTGTCCTGACTATACACATATCAACATACTGTCCTCTCTCTCTCTCTCTTCCTGACGATACCCATAGCACCATACTTGTCCTCTCTCTCCTCTCTCTTCCTGACTATACCCATATCAACATACTGTCTCTCCTCTCTCTCTCCTCTCTCCTGACTTACCGCATATCAACATATACTGTCTCTCCTCTCTCCTCCCTCTCCTCCCTTCCGGACTATACCCATATCAAACATACTGGTCTCTCTCTCTCTCTTCCTGACTATACCCATATCAACATACTGTCTCTCTCTCTTCCTGACTATACCATATCAACATACTGTCTCTCTCTCTCTCTCTCTCTTCCTGACTATACCCATATCAACATACTGTCTCTCTCTCTCTCTCTCTTCCTGACTATACCCATATCAACATACTGTCTCTCTCTCTCTCTCTTCCTGACTATACCCATATCAACATACTGTCTCTCTCTCTCTCTCTCTTCCTGACTATACCCATATCAACATACTGTCCTCGCTATCTCTCTCTCTCCTGACTATACCCATATCAACATACTGTCTCTCTCTCTCTCTTCCTGACTATACCCATATCAACATACTGTCTCTCTCTCTTCCTGACTATACCCATATCAACATACTGTCTCTCTCTCTCTCTTCCTGACTATACCCATATCAACATACTGTCTCTCTCTCTCTCTTCCTGACTATACCCATATCAACATACTGTCTCTCTCTCTCTCTCTCTTCCTGACTATACCCATATCAACATACTGTCTCTCTCTCTCTCTCTCTCTTCCTGACTATACCCATATCAACATACTGTCTCTCTCTCTCTTCCTGACTATACCCATATCAACATACTGTCTCTCTCTCTCTCTTTTTCCTGACTATACCCCATATCAACATACTGTCTCTCTCTCTCTCTCTTCCTGACTATACCAATCAACATACTGTCTCTCTCTCTCTCTTCCTGACTATACCCATATCAACATACTGTCTCTCTCTCTCTCTCTTCCTGACTATACCCATATCAACATACTGTCTCTCTCTCTCTTCCTGACTATACCCATATCAACATACTGTCTCTCTCTCTCTCTTTTCCTGACTATACCCATATCAACATACTGTCTCTCTCTCTCTCTCTCTCTTCCTGACTATACCCATATCAACATACTGTCTCTCTCTCTCTCTTCCTGACTATACCCATATCAACATACTGTCTCTCTCTCTCTTCCTGACTATACCCATATCAACATACTGTCTCTCTCTCTCTCTTCCTGACTATACCCATATCAACATACTGTCTCTCTCTCTCTTCCTGACTATACCCATATCAACATACTGTCTCTCTCTCTTCCTGACTATACCCATATCAACATATGTCTCCTCTCTCTCTCTCTCTCTTCCTGACTATACCCATATCAACATACTGTCTCTCTCTCTCTCTCTTCCTCCTGACTATACCCATATCAACATACTGTCTCTCTCTCTCTTCCTGACTATACCCATATCAACATACTGTCTCTCTCTCTTCCTGACTATACCCTATCAACCATACTGTCTCTCCTCTCTTCTCTCCTGACTATACCCATATCAACATACTGTCTCTCTCTCTATCTCTCTCCTTCCTGACTATACCCATATCAACATACTGTCTCTCTCTCTCTCTTCTGACTATACCCATATCAACATACTGCTCTCTCTCTCCTCTCTTCCTGACTATACCCATATCACAATACTGTCTCTCTCTTCCTGACTATACCCATATCAACATATGTCTCTCTCTCTCTCTTCCGACTATACCCATATAACATACTTCTCTCTCTCTCTTCCTGACTATACCCATATCAACATACTGTCTCTCTCTCTCTTCCTGACTATACCCATATCAACATACTGTCTCTCTCTCTCTCTCTCTTCCTGACTATACCCATATCAACATACTGTCTCTCTCTCTCTCTCTTCCTGACTATACCCATATCAACATACTGTCTCTCTCTCTCTCTCTCTCTCTTCCTGACTATACCCATATCAACATACTGTCTCTCTCTCTCTCTCTCTCCTGACTATACCCATATCAACATACTGTCTCTCTCTCTCTCTTTCCTGACTATACCCATATCAACATATTGTCTCTCTCTCTTCTTCCTGACTATACCCATATCAACATACTGTCTCTCTCTCTCTCTCTTCCTGACTATACCCATATCAACATACTGTCTCTCTCTCTCTCTCTTCCTGACTATACCCATATCAACATACTGTCTCTCTCTCTCTCTCTTCCTGACTATACCCATATCAACATACTGTCTCTCTCTCTCTTCCTGACTATACCCATATATCAAATACTGTCTCTCTCTCTCTCTTCCTGACTATACCCATATCAACACATACTGTCTCTCTCTTTCTCTGACTATACCATATCAACATACTGTCCTCTCTCTCTCTTCCTGATATACCATATCAACATACGCTCGCTCTCTCTGACTACGATACCATATCAACATACTGTCTCTCTCTCTCTTCCTGACTATACCCATATCAACATACTGTCTCTCTCTCTTCCTGACTATACCCATATCAACATACTGTCTCTCTCTCTCTTCCTGACTATACCCATATCAACATACTGTCTCTCTCTCTCTCTCTTCCTGACTATACCCTATCAAACAACTGTCTCTTCTTCTCTCTCTTCCTGACTATACCCATATCATCATATGTCTCTCTCTCTCTTCCTGACTATACCCATATCAACATATTGTCTATCCTCTCTCCTCTTCCTGACTATACCCAATCAACATACGGTCTCTCTCTCTCTACTGTTCCTCTTGACCTATACCCATATCAACATACTGTCTCTCTCTCTCTCTCTTCCTGACTATACCCATATCAACATACTGTCTCCTCTCCTCTCTTCTCTTCCGGACTATACCCATATCAACATACTGTCTCCTCTCTCTTCTCATTCTGACTATACACCCATATCCATACATACTGTCTCGCTCTCTCTCTTCCTGACTATACCCATCATATCACATACTTGTCTGCTCGCTCTCTCTTCCTGACTATACCCCATATCAAACATACTGGTCTCTCCTTCTCTCGCTCTTCCTGACTATAAACCCATACTCAACATACTGTCTCTGCTCGTCTCTCTCTTTCCTGACTACTCACCATATCAACATACTGTCATCTCTCTCGCTCCCTCTTCCGGAGCTACCCATATCAACATACTGGTCTCTCTCATCTCTCTTCCTGACTATACCCCAGTATCCAACATACTGTCTCTCTCCTCTTTCCTGACTATACCCATATCAACCTACTGTCTCTCTCTCTCTCTTTCCTGACTATACCCATATCAACATACTGTCTCTCTCTCTCTCTCTTCCTGACTATACCCATATCAACATACTGTCTCTCTCTCTCTTCCTGACTATACCCATATCAACATACTGTCTCTCTCTTCTCTTCTCCTGACTATACCCATTATCAACATACTGTCTCTCTCTCTCTCTCTTCCTGACTATACCCATATCAACATACTGTTCTCCTCTCTCTCTCTTCCTGACTATACCCATTATCAACATACTGCTCTCTCTCTCTCTTCCTGACTATACCCATATCAACATACTTTCTCTCTCTCTCTCTCTCTTCCTGACTATACCCATATCAACATACTGTCTCTCTCTCTCTTCCTGACTATACCCATATCAACATACTGTCTCTCTCTCTCTCTTCCTGACTATACCCATATCAACATACTGTCTCTCTCTCTCTCTCTCTTCCTGACTATACCCATATCAACATACTGTCTCTCTCTCTCTCTTCCTGACTATACCCATATCAACATACTGTCTCTCTCTCTCTCTCTTCCTGACTATACCCATATCAACATACTGTCTCTCTCTCTCTCTCTTCCTGACTATACCCATATCAACATACTGTCTCTCTCTCTCTTCCTGACTATACCCATATCAACATACTGTCTCTCTCTCTCTTCCTGACTATACCCATATCAACATACTGTCTCTCTCTCTCTTCCTGACTATACCCATATCAACATACTGTCTCTCTCTCTCTCTCTTCCTGACTATACCCATATCAACATACTGTCTCTCTCTCTCTCTTCCTGACTATACCCATATCAACATACTGTCTCTCTCTCTCTCTCTTCCTGACTACCACATATCAACATACTGTCTCTCTCTCTCTCTTCCTGACTATACCCATATCAACATACTGTCTCTCTCTCTTCCTGACTATACCCATATCAACATACTGTCTCTCTCTCTCTCTTCCTGACTATACCCATATCAACATACTGTCTCTCTCTCTCTCTCTTTCCTGACTATACCCATATCAACATACTGTCTCTCTCTCTCTCTTCTGACTATACCCATATCCACATACTGTCTCTCTCTCTCTCTCCCTGACTATACCCTATCAACATACTGTCTCTCTCTCTCTCTTCCTGACTATACCCATATCAACATACTGTCTCTCTCTCTCTCTCTTCCTGACTATACCATATCAACATACTGTCTCTCTCTCTCTCTTCCCTGACTATACCATATCAACATACTGTCTCTCTCTCTCTCTCTCTCTTCCTGACTATACCCATATCAACATACTGTCTCTCTCTCTCTCTCTTCCTGACTATACCCATATCAACATACTGTCTCTCTCTCTCTCTCTCTTCCTGACTATACCCATATCAACATACTGTCTCTCTCTCTCTCTCTCTCTTCCTGACTATACCCATATCAACATACTGTCTCTCTCTCTCTCTCTCTTCCTGACTATACCCATATCAACATACTGTCTCTCTCTCTCTCTTCCTGACTATACCCATATCAACATACTGTCTCTCTCTCTCTCTTCCTGACTATACCCATATCAACATACTGTCTCTCTCTCTCTCT